>NC_058414.1:7383529-7551270 GCF_002201575.2 Neomonachus schauinslandi
CTCTCCCCCACCAACACACACACACACCCGTCTCTCTCCTTTTTAACCTTTCCACTGAGTATTTCTCACATTTCACTCCTTACTTCATCATTGCCCAGAAGGAAAGTCAACATATTTATCAGATGGTACTATGACTTAGTGTTAAGACTTCACACTTGAGGGGCGCCTGGGTGGCTCAGTCGGTTAAGCGACTGCCTTCGGCTCAGGTCACGATCCTGGAGTCCCGGGATCGAGTCCCGCATCGGGCTCCCTGCTCGGCGGGGAGTCTGCTTCTCCCTCTGACCCTCCTCCCTCTCATACTCTCTGTCTCTCATTCTCCCTCTCGCAAATAAATAAAATCTAAAAAAAAAAAAAAAAATTAAAAAAAAAAAAAAAAAAAAAAAAAAAAAAAAAAAAAAAAAAAAAGACTTCACACTTGATGAGTTCCTGAAGTTTTATAGAGATTTGGGCTGTGGTGGGTCAAGATTAAAGGATTGCTCTGGAAACCTGTTAGTCCCCTTCCAGGCATCAATATATAATTCCTCCTATATTCCTTGCTCCTAGTCCAGCTACTACCCGCAGAATATTCAGTCTTTTGATTTCAGGTATATTGTGTGAGAGACACCTTCACATTGCCCCTGTGAATACCTGTAGTGACAACCCAGCTTGGGAAAGGTTTAATTTCCCTCATCCTTTCTTCTCAATAGTTTTATAGGAATTCATTACCTTGTGACCCTAAACCGAGTTGGCATAGAAACACTTCTTTCAGACTAATTCAGTAAGGCAACAAACCACATAATTTTATTCTTGACTGTTCTTCTGCTAATGTAGAGATTGTAGAAATCAGGAGATAGATGTGCAAATCACAGGACTGGACCTGGGTCAATCTTCTTTGTGGAAGCTGATTTACTCAGCCCAAAGCAAAATCATCTGTGCTATGATATAATTGCATTGAGATAGAGAAAAAAAAAATGTTTAAGCCTTTTTAAGATTTCTGGTGTGTATTCTTTTCATTTCACAGTTTTTTCATCCCGCAGACTGCTTACCAGATTGCATTGAGCCACATGTTGAGTACTATATTTATTACACTGGAACACTGAGAAACCTTACCGCATTTTGGTGAGGAAAAGAAGAGTATATATAATTCACTGAAACAGTAGAAAACGACATTTGTTTTTAACTAAAGCCTATTTCATGCAAAAGCAAACACCATCAAAATGGTACATTTCTTGAATTATTCAAATTAGAATATAAAAGCAATATATTCATTTGCAATTTTTATTGTTATTCAGTTACAAATCCTGAAAATGTTTATCTGTTATACAAGTAGAAAACCTCTTAACATTTAACAGCCACTGGGATAATATAATTACATTTATAAATCTACAGTCAATATTTTGCTTAATCCCCTTCTCCTGTAGACAAAACTCTGAATTTTGATGTTGAAATATTTTAAATATAAAATGGGATATGCTCTGATTCATTAAAGAATGACATCTGCTTGAATACACACAGTCTACAGGTTGATTCAGAGAAAATACATCTGAATGAACAGGGGAAATACGGAGGGAGAACTTCCTAAACTGGAACAGACTGTTTTCCTAAAGGGCTGTGCTGAAAAGGGAGACACCCAGCTGCTGATGGGATCATGTAGATTCTGAGTTTGCAAAAAAAAAAAAAAAAAAAAAAAAAAGGTGTTATTGATCCCACCTTTGTTTCTGCTGGCAATCTCTGAGTGGTTTTTGTTTTTTGGTTTTTTTTTGTCACGCTGCTATAGATTTTAATGGTAATTTCCTATTGAGTAAATTCCTCCTTACTGATGCTGCAGATGCAGGAAATGTTATCTTCTGAGGAGAAATTCTGGCAACGTGTGTGTCCATTTGTGTCAAAAAGGGAAGGAATTCAAGGAAGATTCTATAGGCAGCCAAAGATTAAATGCTTTGCATCTCTCAATACTTCAGAAAATGCCGGCACTTGATTCTTTTCCATATAGTTTGTATAGACCCTTACTCCATTAACTGACTTCCTTAATCAGCGTTCTAGAAATTAGCCTATTTCTCTTGGTCAGAGATGCTTAAGACCCAAACCCGAAGCATAAAAACAAACAAACAAAAAATGTAAATATCATCTTTTCATTGGTTTTACATTATTTCCTTTGTCATGTTTCATTCAGAAATATTGGAGCGAGAGCATAAGCATACATGATCAATGTTGTCTTTCCTTTGAAATGGCCCTTTTCACAGGAAGCAGGGGGACCGCAGGAGGATGAACAAAAAAAGCCTATGATTGATTCCAATTAATTTTGTCATTGATTTATTTTGTCACTATGTATTTAGCAAATATGGATGAAACTGCCTAAAGGAAATAAATGTTGCCAGAAGGCAGGAGATTAGCAGGCCCAGGAGCATTACTATTCTTCTCCATTTATCATTTTAGAATGCACATGGAGGAGGTTGTGGGGAAATTTAATGAGTTAAAAGTGGAAAGACATGAAGGAAATTAGTTCTGAAAATAGAAGTCATTAACCCTTCATTGTCTGTTTATAGAAATACTCAAAATCAGCCCAAACCAACAAATCATCCTAACTCTGCTTTGCATGTTAATTTTAGCATCATTTTCTTCATTCACCAGAAATTAATCAAGTACCTATTATGTTCCAGACCCAAGGATAGGGATGCAGAATATACAGAAACTAAAGATATAATTTTATTAGTCTCATACTTAAGCAAAAAGGATTTTGACTACAAACTATGAGCAACAAGCTTATTTTGCTTAGGGCCACAATGGGAACAGCAATGCGTCTGTACTTTAATTAGGCAATAGAAATCCATGAGGCTGCCTTCATTTGACTTTCAGCTGTTCGTTTTGCATCAGTAAAATCCATAGACTCTGAAGGAGAGCTCAACTATAATTAAAAGTGTTATTGAACTAAACACAATTACCAGTGTTTACCTCATTATATAATGCTGTTGGCACCAGAAGCAGAGTTCAAACTAAGCTTTCTTTCTTGCATTCTTGTTAGACATGGTTTAAGAAATGTCTAATTCAATTTAGTAATGATAAGTAACAAAACCAAGTTTGGACAAATTGCTGACATGTGGATCCAGGCACCAGGACTGAATCACTGTTTATGCTCCGTGCCAAGTTCCCTGGAAACCAGGAAAAACTTAGTTCAACACTGAAACATGAAATATTCCTAGATAATTTTTTTCAGTTTTTATTTTAATTACAGTAAATTAACATACAGTGTTATATTAATTTCAGGCGTACAATGTAGTGATTCAACACTTCCATATATTACTCAGTGCTCAATCCCCATCACCTATTTCAACCAACCCCCCACCCACGGCCCCTCTGGTATCCATCAGTTTGTACTCTTACAATTAGGAGTCTGTTACTTGATTTGTCTCTCTTTCTTTTCTTTCCCCTTTGCTTGTTTGTTTTGTTTCTTAAATTCCACATATAAGTGAAATCATATGGGTATGTGTCTTTCTCTGACTGACTTATTGCACTTAACATAACACTCTGTAGCTCCATCCATGTCATTGCAAATGGCAAGATTTCATTCTTTTTTTGGCTAAAAAGTATTCCATATATATATATATATTTATATTTATATAGATAGGATATAGATGATAGATAGATAGATAGATAGATAGATAGATAGATAGATAGATAGATGATAGATAGATAGATAGATACCACATTTTCTTTATTCATTCATCAATCAATGGACATCTGGGCAGCTTCCATAATTTGGCTATTGTAGATAATGCTGCAATAAACATAGGGATGCATTTATTGCTTTGAATTAGTGTTTTTGTATCTTTGAGTAAATACCCAGTAGTGCAATTGCTGAATCATAGGGTAGCTCTATTTGTAACTTTTTGAGGAAACTCGATACTGTTTTCCAGAGTGGCTACACCAGTTTGCATTCCCACCAATAGTGCAAGGGGTTCCCCTTTCTCCTCATCCTCGCCAACACCTATTGTTTCTTGTGTTACTGATTTTAGCCCTTCTGACAGATGTGAGGTGATGTTTCATGGTAGTTTTGATTTATATTTCCCTGATGATCAGTGATGTTGAGCAATTTTCCATGTGTCTATTGACCATCTGTATGTCTTCTTTGGAAAAATGTCTGTTCATATCTTCTTGCCATTTTTAACTGGATTACTTGTTTTTTGTGTGTTGAGTTTTAAAAGTTTTTATGTATCTTGGATACTAACCCTTTATCAGATGTCATTTTCAAATATCTTTTCCATTCCATAGATTGCCTTTTACTTTTGTTGTTTTCCTGCACTGTGCAGAAGCTTTTTTATTTTGATGTAGTATTTAATAGTTTATTTTTCCTTTTGTTTCCATTGCATCAGAAGAACTACCAAAAATAAATAAATAATAAGTTGTTATGGTTGATGTCAGAGAAGTTACTGCCTGTGTTCTCCTCTAGGATTTTTACAGTTTCACATCTCACATTTAGATGTTTCATCCATTTTGAATTAATTTTTGCATATGGTGTAAGAAAGTGGTCCAGTTTCATTCTTTTGCATGTTGCTGTCCAGTTTTCCCAATATTATTTGTTGAAAAGACTGTCTTTTCTCCTTTGGATATTCTTTCCAGCTTGTTAAAGATTAATTGACCATATACTCGTGGGTTTATTTCTGGGTTTTCTATTCTGGTCTATTGATCTATGTGTCTATTTTTGTTCCAGTACCATACTGTTTTGGTTACTCTGGCTTTGTAATATAATTTGAAGTCCAGAATTGTTATGCCTCCAGCTTTTCTTTTGCTTTTCAAGATTGCTTTGACTATTTGGGGTCTTTTGCGGTTCCATACAAATTTTAGGGTTGTTTGTTCTAGTTCTGTGAAAAATGCTCGTGGTATTTTGATAGGGATTGCATTAAATGTGTAGATTGCTTTAGGTAGTATAGACATTTTAACATTATCTGTTTTTCCAGTCCATGAGCATGGGATATCTTTCCATATCTTTTTGTCATCTTCAGTTTTTTTCAACAGAGTTTTATCATTTTCAGAGTCCAAGTCTTTCAACTCTTTCATAAGGTTTATCCTAGGTATGTTATTGGTTTTGGTGCAATATTAAATGGGATTGTTTTCTTAATTCCTCTTTCTGCTGCTTCATTATTGTAAAGAAATGCGACAGATTTCTGTACATTGGTATTGTATCCTGTGACTTTACTGAATTCATTTATCAGTTCTAGCAGTTTTTTTGGTGGAATCTTTTGAGTTTTCTATATATAGTATCATTTCATCTGCAAATAGTGAAAGTTTTACTTCCTTTTTACTAATTTGAATTCCTTTTATTTCTTTTTGTTTTTTGATTTCTCTGGCTAGGGCTTCCACTACTATGTTGAATATAAGTGGTGAAGAGTGGACATCCTTATCTTGTTCCTAATCTTAGGGAAAAAGTTCTCAGTTTTCCCCATTAAGAATGATGTTAGTTGTGGGTTTTTTATAAGTGGCCTTTATTTGTTGAGGTATGCTCCCTCTAAACCTACTTTGTTGAGGGCTTTTATCATGAATGGATGTAGTACTTAGCCAAATGCTTTTTCTGCATCTATTGAGATGATCATATGGTTTTTATCCTTTCTCTTATTGATGTGCTATATCATGTTGATTGATTTATAAATATCGAACCACCTTGCAATCCAGTAATAAATCCCACTTGAGTTTGGTGAATGATTTTTATTGTTGAATTTGGTTTGCTAGCATTTTGTTGAGAATTTTTGCTTCTCTGTTCATCAGGGATATCAGCCCTTTATAGTGGTGTCTTACCTGGTTTTCGTATCAGGGCCTCAGAGATGAATTTGGATTTTTTTTTCTCTTTCTATTTTTTTGGAATAGTTTGAGAAGAATAGGTATTAACACTTCTTTAAATGTTTGGTAGTGTTTGCCTGTGAAGACTTCTTGTCCTGGATTTTGTTTGTTGGGAGTTCTTTAATTACTAATTCAATTTCTTTGCTGGTAATTGGTTTGTTCAAATTTTATATTTCTTCCTGTTTCAGTTTTGGTAGTTTTATAATTTATGTTTCTAGGAATTTATCCATTTCTTCTAGGTTGTCCAATTGGTTGGCATATAGTTTTTCATAATATTATCTTATTATAATTGTTTGTATTTCTGTGGTGCTGGCTGTTATTTAGCTTCTCTCATTTGTGAGTTTATTTATTTAAGTCTTTTCTCTTTTTCCTTGATATGTCTGGCTAGAGACATCAATTTTGTTTATCTCTTCTCAATTCATTGATCTGTTCTATTGTTTTCTGTTTGTTTCTATATCATTTATTTCTGTTCTAATCTTTATTATTTCCTTCCCTCTGGTAGTTTTCAGTTTTGTTTGTTGTGCTTTTCTTTTTTTTTTAAAGATTTTATTTATTTATTTGAGAGAGAGAGAATGAGAGAGAGCACATGAGAGGGGGGAGTGTCAGAGGGAGAAGCAGACTCCCTGCTGAGCAGGGAGCCCGATGCGGGACTCGATCCCGGGACTCCAGGATCATGACCTGAGCCGAAGGCAGTCGCTTAACCAACTGAGCCACCCAGGCGCCCTGTTGTGCTTTTCAAGCTCCTTTAGGTGTAAAGCTGGATTGTTTATTTGAAATTTTTTTTGCTTCTTGAGGTAGGCCTGTATTGCTATAAACTTCCTTCTTAGAACTGCTTTTGCTGCATCCCAAAGGTTTTGGACTGTTGTGTTTTCATTTTCATTTGTTTCCATAATTGTTTTTTTATTTCTTCTTTTATTTCCTGGTTGACCTGTTCATTGTTTAGCGACATGTTATTTAATCTCCATGTATTTGTGGTCTTTCCAGATTTATTCTTGAGGGTTACTTCTAACTTCATAGCATTCTGATCAGAAAAGTTTCATAGTACATTGTCAATCTTCTTGAATTTATTGAGGCTTGTTTTGGGGCCTTATACATGATCTATTCTGGAGAATGTTTCAATGCACTCAGAAAGTGTTTCTGCTGTTTTAGGATGAAATATTCTAAATATGTCTATTAAATTTATCTGTTCCAGTGTGTCATTATTTCCTTGTTGATTTTCTGTTTAGTTGATCTGTCCATTGATGTACATGGAGTGTTAAGGTCCCCTACTATTATTACATTATTATCAATTAGTTCCTTTATGCTTGTTCTGTTTTTTATATTTGGGTGCTCCCATATTGAGTACATAAATATTTACAATTGTTATATCCTCTTGTTGGATTGTCCCCTTTATGATTATATAGTCTCCTCCTTTGCTTTTGTTACAGTCTTTGTTTAAAGTCCATTTTGTCTTAAAAAGTAAATAAATAAAATCTATTATGTCTGATATAAGAATTACTACTTCAGATTTCTTTTGGCATTCATTTACATGATAGATGTTTCTCCATTGCCTCACTTTCTTTTTTTTTTTTTAAGATTATTTTATTTACTTATTTGACAGAGAGAGACACAGCAAGAGAGGGAACACAAGCAGGGGGAGTGGGAGAGGGAGAAACAGGCTTCCCATGGAACAGGGAGCCCGATGCAGGGCTCGATCCCAGGACCATGGGATCATGACCCGAGCCGACAGCAGACGTTTAACAACTGAGCCATCCAGGCTCCCCTCCATTGCCGCACTTTCAATCTCAGGTGTCTTAGGTTTAAAATGAATCCTTTATAAGCAGCATATAGATGCATCTTATTTATTTATTTTTTTGTCTATTCTTCTCACCCTATGTCTGTTCATTGGAGCCTTTAGTTCATTCACATTCAAAGTAATTTTTGATAGATACGTATTTATTGTGATTTTATTACTTGTTTTTTGGTTGTTTCTGAAGGTTTTCTCTGATACTTTCTTGTTTTCTTTTGTGGTTTGCTGCTCTTCCTTATTGATATATTTGAGTTTTTTTCTCTTTATTCTTTGCATATTTATTAGTGGTTCCTGATTTGTGGTTACCATTAAGTTTGTATAATAACATCATTTGCATATAGTGAACTATATCAAGTTGATGGTCATTTAGCTTTGAACCCATTCTTTACTCCTCTCCTGCCCACATTTTAGGTATATGTTGTCATATGTCCTTTTATTTTGTGAATTATTTTGTGAATTCTTTGATTGTTTTTTTATAGAAATATTCATTTTTATTGTTTTTGTGTTTCATACTTCGATACTGTCACTTTTGGTCTTTCCTTTCCACTCAAAGAGTCCCCTTTACTATTCCTTCTATGATTTGTTTAGTGATCATGAACTTTACTTTTTTTTGGTCTGGGAAACTCTTTATCTCTCCTTCTTTTTTTGTTTTATTTTCTCTTTCTTTCTCGCCTTCTATTTTGAGTGATAGCTTTACTGGGTAGATTATTCTTAGGTGCAGATTTTTCCCATTCAGCACTTTGGATATACCATACCACTCCCTTCTGGCATGAAAAGTTTCTACTGAAAAATTCTCTGCAAGGGCTTATGGGGTTTTCCTTGTATGTTACTGTCATCTTTTCTCTTGCTGCTTTGACTTTTTTCTTTATTACTATATTTTGCCAATTTAATTACAGTGTCTTGGTATGGATCTGCTTTTGTTGATTTTGTTGGAAGTTCTCTGTGCCTCCTGGATCTGGATATCTATTACCTTCCCCAGATTAGAGGGTTTTCAGCTATCATTTCTTCAAATAAATTCTCTACCCCTTTTCTCTCTTTTCTTCTTTTGGAACTCCTGTAATATGAATGTTATTTCCTTTGATGGAGTCACTGAGTTCCCCAAGTCTAATCTCATTTTGCATAATTCTTTTTTACCTCTTTTGTTCAGCTTGATTACTTTCCATTACTCTGTCTTCTAGGTCATTAATTTGTTCCTCTGCTTCTAGCCTGCTGTTCATTTCATCAGGGGTGTTTCTCATTTCATTTATTGAATCCTTTATCTTTGCTATGTTATCCCTTATCTCTGTGTTAAGGGTCTCACTGATGTCTTCCACTCTTTTCTCAAGTCCAGTGGGTATCCTTATGATCATTGCCTTAAATACTCCATCAAGCATGTTACTTATATCTGTTCCACTTCAACCTCTGGCTGTTGCCTTGTCCTGTTCTTTCATTTGGGACAAATTTATGTTTTCTCATTTTGTGTAAGTCTCAGTGCTTTTTTCTGTGTGTTAGGAAAGCCAGCTATTTTTCCTGTATTTGAAGGTAATGGCCTTAAGGTCCTGTAGCACCCTGCGTGTAGTGACTCCTGGTCTTCAGGGCCTGGTGCTTCAAGAAGTGTCTCCAATGTGTGCTGTGTGCACTCTGCTTTTGCATCCTGGCCACTTTATCCTTCAAGCCAGGCATCTGCAGAGGCTCTTTTTGTCTGTTGGGGGCAGTGTTAGATCCCTGGCCTGAATGTGGTGTGTTTTAATTATGTGTGCTCTGGTCTGCTTGTATAATGAGACCTTCACCACCAACGCGAGAACTGAGGCTCTGCAAGACTCCTGGGTCAGGAGATGCAATGTTGGCAGGGGTTTGGGCCAGTCTTCTGTGGGAGGGGGTCTGCCATGTTGGGACTGGGGCAAGTGTGACTGGGAAGGATGGTTCTACCAAAGTGTTCAGGAGCAGGGCTTGGTGTAAACAAGTTAGATAGCAAGTGTTGGCACTGCTCTGGTTCCTGCAGGTGTGTCTGTGTTTATTCTGAGCAGTGGGGGAATGAAATGGCACCTGCCAGTTCCTTTGTTCTCATGGAAGTATCTCCTTGAATGCTGCCTTCTCAGTGTGTGCAGCAGGCACTCTTCAGATCACTGTTTCCACACTGTATGTCCATGGGCTATTTTCCCTGCCTTCTCTCCCATAGCAGCTGCCCCAATGCCTGTGGGCTCTCCCTGAGACAAGCCCCCTGTCCTTTGCAGCTCCAGGCTTCAAGCCCTGCTGGTTGCAAGAACTGATGAAAATCAGCCCTTCTCACTTTCCATACCAATTGCTATAGGGATTCGTCTTCTCTGTGTGGGCTCCCCTGTGCTAATTTGTCTCTTACTCTTCTCCATGAATCACAGCTCCTTCCCTAGGGATGGAGGATGCAGCAACCATGATCTCTTTCTCTCCCAAGCCACGTCTCTGCCCTTCCTACCTTCTTTGATGTGGCCTCTTCTCTACCTTTTGTTGTGGAGTTTGTTCTGCCAGTCTTCGGATTATTTTCTGGGGGTATTTAGGATGAATTGATAGTTATCTAGTTGTATTCATGGGGTGGGGCAAACCTAGGGTCCTCATACTGTGCCATCTCCCCCCTTAGGGGTTTTTACTCTTGAAGGCTTATATTTGCACTGCAATTTTCCTATGAAAAACAAAGAGATTTATCACTAATAGTAAAGTAAGGCCAGTAATACAAGTCCCTCATTTTGTTAGTATAATTACAGGGCAAATAGTAATTTTGTCAAAAGGTAAATGTCTGAATAAAATGAACATGACACAAAAGATAGGGTTGCTTATTTTTCTTAATCAAATTAAATAAAATTGTAATGTTGTATTTAACATATCGGGTATCACATATTTTGAATGGGAACAGGAATGCATTTAGTAAGGATGGAATAATCATGTTCTGATTAAGAACTTTTTGGATTATTAGAAAAAAGTATAATAAAATTTGTGTATAAATTAAGTTCATTTTATTAGGACATCTTCCATATTCTTCTAAAGATAAGTCTGTTGTACTAAACTGCACAGATTTATTTTTTATTCATTCAGACTATAAAAAACCATAATAATAATTGGAAAGCTGGTTCAAATCTAACAAATGTCTAAAAATGAGGAAAGTGCATTTTCTCCCTATCTTCCAAACTCTTTGATGACTCAGAAGTTAAATGTGATGACCAGACCACTTGTACAGTGTTGCATTTCTCTACCTGTGGCAGCCCACCTGGAATCCTGGAATGCCCAACACCCTCCCCACCACATGCCAGGTCTTTACTACATTCAGCTGTAAAAGTGTCTCCTCTTTAATGAATATTTTCTCTTCTTAACAATGGTCATCTTAATCATTCCTTCCTTCAGACTATTTTTTACTTACTTTTATAATTTTACCTGTAGAAATTTAATTCAATATTATTATTGTTATTAATTATTATTATTATTATTATTATTATTATTATTCTCTCTTCCACTAGGTTGTAAAACCCTTGAGTTCCAAGAGTATGCATTTTCTTTGTACTGTGGCACCTAGTGTCTTCGGGCATATAGCTTAATAAATTTTCAGTGAATGAATAATGAGGCGGTATAAAGCTAGGATTATTAAATTATAATTAATTTATTAAATACTAAGTTTAAGGGTGGCATTTAAAAACTTAAAATTTCTTGGGCAGACCAAGGCAGCTGAGTATTGAGGTGAAATTGTTATATAACATTGCACATAAGTCTCCCTCTAGCCTCAAAGTAAGCAAACAAATAAAAAAAAGTGATAAGGAAAGAATAAGTTTTGCTGTGCATCTGTAAATTTCACACTGTGCATTGGAATATTATTTGAGACTTTTTAAAAAACACTATGAAAATAGCTGTTTCTTCAAGATCTGCTTCATTTTCAATAGCTCAGTCATCATAATTCCTACCCCTATAAGATGCGACCTGGGGGTACTTTTCATTTTAGGG
The DNA here is from genome assembly GCF_002201575.2 of Neomonachus schauinslandi. NCBI lineage: Eukaryota > Metazoa > Chordata > Mammalia > Carnivora > Phocidae > Neomonachus > Neomonachus schauinslandi. The sequence continues at coordinate 7,395,072 of NC_058414.1, forward strand.
AATTAGAAATGATCTTGGAAGATGCCAGTGTCTCAGATTGTAAGGTAGATTTCTGTACTCAATAGACATTAGTTCCTGTACAATATTATGACTTCACCCAAATTCATATATTCTATGATCTCTCACTTTCTTCATCTAACAAACATTAAAAGTTATATTTATTTTATTTTTACTTTTCTTACTTTAATTTAGCTCTATGTGGAAGGTTTCTCCTTCCTAACATTCTTGGTTCCCGCAATATGAAATTTCATATGTTTATCTTAAATTGGCTCCTGCATCTTATAATTTTCATGCGTGGCCTAAATATTTGTGTTTCTAAGGTTCTGCCTCTGAATTAATTTTCATCAGTCTCTATCCTAATAATTGTCAAATCTGTACTAAAGCCTAGATATTGCTCTGGATCTTTAGCCTCCAAAACCTCGTATTCAGAAAAGAATGTACTCTCATCCTCCTCATGAAACTGTCCCCACTTACATGCTTAATTTTGGTCATTGGAACTGTTATTTCTGCAATTATGATAAATCTTTTGTAACTCTCCCTTCTCTTCCCGGAAACCTACATATGAATTGTCTCTAAATTTGATCAGTGTTTTCATCCTTTCTTGCCTGAATCATTTCAGTAGCATCCTCACTGTTATCTCTGCCCCCATGTCCTGCTTCACAAGGTCAAGCTCTGAACCTATCTACAACCCCAATCTGCCCATGCTTCTTCAGTGCCAGGAATCTCAAGAACAGATCTCATGTGATTCCTTAACCAATCACCTCTTGCTTGAATCAGCCATCTATCTTCAGGGTTGCTCCTCCTAAGACATACTTTCTCCTTGTGTTCTTTTCTTTCCCTCAATGTTCATCTCAGTTGTTTCCTCCTCAAAAACTCATTCCCAGCACCTCCTACAAAACTGTGTATATCTTTTTCTCCAATATTAATGCATCATAATCTCTCCACTTAACTTGGGGTTCCCTGAGGGTAGAAAAGGCATGGTTATCTCTCTCAAGATTAGTGCTGGACACACTTTCTTGCACAGAGTAGGCACTTAATCAATTTGTGCAATATGAATAAATGCCAATGCACACACAAACACAGTTATGTAATTTAAATACTTTTACTCAACAACTAGCAACCATTATGTATCTATCAGTCTTCTAGGTACTGGCAAAGTAGTAATGGAAAAAATAGACAACAATCCCTGCTTTCGTGGTACTTACATAAAAATGAAATTCAAAAGTGATATATACAATGCTTACAATATATATGATTAATGTAATTGTAAGTTATAAGATATCTCTAGGTATTTTAGAAAGAGCAACTGAGTATTGATGATTCCATTAATAATTAAATGTATATATTAATTTAAGGATCATACCTGTGGTCATGTTCTATAAGTATTTAAAATAAATAGGTATGGGCGCCTGGGTGGCTCAGTTGGTTAAGCGACTGCCTTCGGCTCAGGTCATGATCCTGGAGTCCCGGGATCAAGTCCCACGTCGGGCTCCCTGCTCAGCGGGGGGTCTGCTTCTCCCTCTGACCCTCTCCCCTCTCATGCTCTCTATCTCTCATTCTCTCTCTCAAATAAATAAATAAAATCTTAAAAAAAAAAATAAATAAATACATAAAATAAATAAATACATAAAATAAAATAAATAGGTATGTTAGAAAGTTATTCCCATCCTGTGGGATTGCTTTAGGGCTTGTGCTATTGGTGCTGTCTCCAGAATACAGTTTAATAGTCCTTTGAATCAAAACCTGATTTATACATGGAAATTGTTAATCATCTAATATAAGTCTCTATGGAATGTAAGCATATGAAATTCATGGTTTGGATACTCCCTGGATTTTTTAAGATTTTGCAAGCTGTTTCAATGTCATTGGACATTATTAATAAGAACTGAACAGTCCTTCATGCATGACTATAATTTGCTTCATGTGCAGGTAAATCATACTCTTGAATATGTTAGGCCAAAAATCAAAATGGATTTGACTTCCCTGTGTTCCCAAAAGAACCAATATTTCTTCAGACATTTCATCATTTTCTGTGCCTTTGATTCATCTCACCATTTGTTTATTCTTCCAACCACAGTTACTAAATATCTTCTAGATGGCTGTCCCTGTGCTAATTGCCTATATGATAAAGAAAACAAAAGAGTTGATGAACAAAAGAAGAAATTAAACAAATTCACAAGATTGAGTTGACTATAGAGTAGGTGGATAGCTATACATTGAGATAAGATCTATAGAGCATAAACAGAATTCTTATCAGTTTAGGGCGGTGTTTCAGGGGAGGTTTCATTAAGTGACATGAACTAAGATATTAAAGATTTATTGAATAATAAGAATGGTATTGTTAGAAAAGAGGAAGAAGTATAAATAACATTTATTTATGGACAGAGAAAGCAACTGGCAGAGTGCACATGTTACTTTTAAGGGACAAAAAAGAGACACACATACATATATTGAGTTAAGCTGAAGATATATTCTGGCTAGAGCATACAGAACCTGAAGCCTACTATGCATCACTTTGACCTTAATCAAATGATAAACCACCAAAAGGTCCTAAAAAATATGGTGATATGTGTGTTGCTTAAAGCTCACTCTCACTTTAAGTAAATTAAAAGAACAAAAGGGACACAGCTGAAAAACAGTTGAAAGATCATTGCAGTATTCCAGGCTGGAGATAAGAGCCCTTTGGACAAGGATGGCATCATTAGATATGGAAGGAAGTAAATATACTTAGGAGAATGTCGTAGATAAAATCTGGAGAACTCGCTTAAATATGGGGATAGCAAGTGAGGGAGAGAGATAGATAACTCCCAGAGATTTGCTTCGAACAATGGATAGATGATGGTACCACTCACTGAGATAAGAATCATTGCCTAACATCTAGATTTGGGTCAAAAATCATGGCTTTCTTTATAGACATGTTCATTTTCATATTATTGAATAAACAATCAGTAATATGTATTGGTAGCACAGAAAACTTTGCTGGAGATACAAATTTTGGTGTCGTGTGTAAAGTTGTATATATGTGTGTATATATATATACACACATATACAAACATATGTTTTTTGAAGCATGCTAATTGGATTTAGGACTAAACAATGTTACTTTGCCAAAATGCAAAGCTGTGTGCAAAGATAATTCCCAAAATCTTGGTCTCAGTGGTAACCAGTGGAGCTAACAAACCGGTAACTTGAGGAAATGGCACAAGAAATCTTTTTGGGTACATTAAAAATGTGCATAAACCATATTTTCAGTTGATGCTTCACTGCTCAAAAATGCCATCTGTTCTGCAAAACCTGTGATATAAAATCATAACCCTTTAGACTGTCAGTGAAAACCCTGTACAACCTGGTGCTGGCTGAATTCCAGTAATGTTGAGCACTACCTAATGCTCCTTCTCAGGTCTTGACACAATTCATATTACCTCCTTTCTCTTTACCACACCAAGTCTCTGGCTTTAGTGTCTTTCTTATTCCTCTCCATCAACAGAAAGGCTGAATTTTTTTTTTTTCAAGATTTTATTTATTTATTTGACAGAGAGAGACAGAGTGAGAGAGGGAACACAAGCAGGGGGAGTGGGAGAGAGAGAGAAGCAGGCTCCCCGCTGAGCAGGGAGCCAGATGCGGGGCTCGATCCCAGGACCCTGGGACCATGACCTGTGCCGAAGGCAGACGCTTAATGACTGAGCCACCCAGGCACCCCAGAAAGGCTGAATTTTAAGGGACCAACTCCAGTGTTACCTTCGTTAAGATGTTCTTTTCTTAAATCCCCACACACCCCTACCCACCCCTAACCTACATAGATTACAGTCACCTCCAAATGCCCAGAAGTCGTATTGACTTTGCTACTTATTAAGCTCTTAGATATACTTTCTCAACATAATTTTTAAATTATTTTATAGAAATGTATATTAATTGGAAATTATGAGCAGATATTCACCAAACTTTATACATCTTTTATTATTTTACACACACCCCTCATTTTATAGTCCACAACTGTATAAAACATTTATAGTCTATAAATTAAGACACTAAATAGAACCTGAGAGAGCAAAGCAGAAATTAGGAGAAAGCACAATGCATCCTAGTACAGAATCTCTGTGACACATAGCACAACATATGCACATAGCAGGTGACACACAAGTCATCTACTCAGAATACGTACTGTGACTTTTAAGGTGTTTTAAAAAGCGCAGATATCTTGGGGCACCTGAGTGGCTCAGTCGGTTAAGCATCTGCCTTCAACTCAGGTCATGATCCCAGGGTCCTGGGATCGAGCCCCGCATCGGGCTCCCTGCTCAGCGAGGAGTCTGCATCTCCCTCTGCCTTCTGTCCCTACCCCCTGCTCATGCTCTCTCTCTCTCTCAAATAAATAAATAAAACCTTAAAAAAAAAAAAAAAAAGCCCAGATATCTCAACTTCAGTAGTTTTTTTGCTACTGAAGTGAAGTAATTGTTTTCTTCCTCTTATGGTTATGAGATGACATAGCTGACGAAGTAGAGTGGCTCTCTGGCATCAAATGGTTCTATGGGATATGTTTCTTATGTTTACGTGGTTGTCAATTTCCTTAGAGGTAACATCCTCAGAGATAAAGAAAGGGGTTTCCATACTGGGTTCATAATCACTGCAGATATATTTACCACATGGCCTACAGACTTATTTAGAGTAATAAAAATGCTTCTGATTCTTCTTCACAGATTCTAGGAATGAACAAATCTTACAGTGCACCAGGGATTTGCCATCAAGATTACCAAATCTGATGTAAATTATGTTGACCATTTCTGGATGAAATTCTAACATTTTGAATGTCCCGAACTCCTAAAACAGCCTTCCACTAAGATGAATCTTTATGAAATAATCTTTATTTTGAATTAAATTTTAATTAAAGCTAGGCAGAGGTGTGACTGAAGTGATCAGCTATACAAGATGCTAGCAGTCACTTTCCTTAAATTGCAGGAAGTCAAAGCTCTTTGCATGCATGTAGAAGACAAAATACATTTCAAGCTCTTTTTTCAAGCCCTGAATAACAACTAATGATGCTGTATTTTAAATAATCCATTAACAACATGAAAGCCATTAGTATTATGTGAATGAGAAGACAGAAACAGATCCTGTTATGTTTGATATATGCAGTCTAAAGATGATGTAGATTAAAATAGAACTTTTTCTGGATTTTAAATCGTGTATGTTTGATTTTTTTCTCCAACTTCGATTAACATATTGCCTTTTCCCAATTCACTGCTCCACTGGGTTTATCTCTACCAAACACCCAGTTACAGTGAGTTACAGTGTTTAAATAGTCCCTTACCAAACGAAGGTTCATGAACTTTTCCCCAGATATTTTGCTAGAACCACGCTGGATCTTCCAAAAATGCAGTAATTCAAGGATTTACATGGCATATTTCTCAACCAGGAGCCTCCAGGGACTTGCTCCTGCATTCAGGTCCTGCATCCCTTCTGATCAAGAAGTGCCCATCCATTCCAGGTAACAACATTTCAAATATCAACACTGTTCCTCCAAACTGCTGCTGGAATTACATTTCTAGATGGCAGCTGTAATCTGTTCATGTTGCTCAATCACTTAAAAATATTCAAAGGTATTTTGAATAGCAATTCAATTTAAATGGTATAATAACTGAAGAAGTGCCTAACGTAAAACATGTCCTTATTCTCACTAATTCTAAGTTAAAAGGATATTTTTTCAAGAACTTGAAAAGGAAGAAAAGATGATTACCCTCCTGTGTTAAAATGCAAATTTAAGACAAAGTGGATTAGTGGACAAAAATGAATAAACACCCTAAAAGAGTAAATAATTCAGAAGACATTACAAATTGAGCACATTAAGAATTGAATATATAAACATACCTAAGGTAAGAATATATGCATCAGAAATGTGGGAGATTGGCAATCTTTAGAGATATGAACAAAGCAAAAATTTGAAAAATACATGTCCAAGGGAGAGAAGTTTTGGTGATGAAGTTTAAATATTTACCTCTTGAAAGAAAAGAAAAGAAAAGAAAGGAAAAGGAAAGAGAAAAAAAGAAAAGAAATATATTTATTTGCATTGTTAGAACTGATGTCTTTACCCAATCAAATTCAAATTATTTCATTACTACTGCCCTGAACAAATAAATATATATATAATATAAAATATAAATTATATTAATATATAATCATATGATTACATAAAATAATATCTATCATATATATGCATAAATATATTTTTCCACTTAGAACTCAGTTGACTTCCCATACAAGGAGAGAATTCACTGACCATCCAAACTTGGCAGCTATTTCTCATTGGAAATTAAAAAGTTGTCGTGCAACTTGCCCCATAAGTTGGCTATAGCAAGAGAGTGAGCTGATCTTGACAATGTTAGTATTCTGGCTCTTTGACAAATTATTCATTATGAATTAATAAGTTAGCACAGTGGGTCAGACAGCTTTCTAGTGATCCACACTCAAATTTCTGACAAATGAAGTTCCTTGTTCTTTCAAGCTTGAAGTTCAAAGTTTTGAAAACATAACGAGTGTTTCCATGTGTGGTCACTTTGGAAGCAGCTTCCTAACCTTCCTTGGAGGGCACACCCAGCTCTACTGGACAAGCAAAGTTTTTCTCCTCCATTATAAAATGGTACATTATAAATATGACCATCTATTTGTCTCATCCTCATAGGCTTGATGGTTCTTTGGGCATTCAAGCACTCAGAAGTTTCTTGGCTCATTAGTGGGCAAATCATGAGCCCTAAAATAAATGCTTAACCAAGCCCCTTGTCAAATCTCAAAAGTCGACCGAAAGAGATCAAACTTTTCCAACTAATTTAACTGTGCTGTATGAAAAAGCTCAAGAATATTTGTAAGAAAACAAATGGTACAGCATCAAAAAAAGGTAAAATACACAATGCCTGCCATCAAATCAAACATTACCAGACATGCAAAGAAGGAGAACCACATCACACATTAAGAAAAGAGAGAAAAGCCAATCAATCAGAACTGATTCCAAACTGACACAAATGTGAGACTTGGCAGAAGGAAACATTAAAATGGTTGTTATACATATATTGCTTGTGTTCAAATGTTAAGAAGAAACAGAAAAATATTTTAAAGATGAGCCCACTAGCACTTCTAGACAGGAAAACTACAGTGTCTGAGAGGTGAAAATTATAGTGCATGAGATTATTGTCAGATTAATGGCAGCTGTAGAAGAGAATAATAATGAGCTTGAAGACATATCAACAGAAACTATCCAAAATAAAGCAGAGAGATGAAATCAAATTTAAACAAATGAAAGATTTTCCATGAGCTATAAAACAATTGAAGGGCCTTATAAATGAATAATTTGAATCTCTGGAATGGGGGTGGAGGCAGAAAATATATTTAAAGAAATGTTTGGGGGAAATCTTCCAAATTTGTTGAAAATTATAAACTCAGATCAAGAAGCTCCAGAGAACACAAGCACAAGAAATATGAATACAACTGCACCAAGGCACATAATACCAAAAATGCTCAAAAGTAATGAGATAACAATCTTAAAATTGTGGAGGGGGCCACATCACACACAGAGGAACATAGATATGGATGAGAAGAGATGTCTTGTTGGAAGCAATGCTAGTGAGAAAGTGAGTAAAATCCTAAAAATATTGAGAGGAAAAAAAAAATAAAAACAGACGGTAAACCTAGAACTTAGTATACAAAGATAATATCTTTCAAAAGTGCTGATAAAATAATTTTTCAGTCTAACTAGGCCAAGAGAATTTATTACCAGTACAAATGCTCTGTAAGAAATGTTCTAAAAAATTCTTTCAGGGAAAAGAAAATTATGCCATGTGGAAATAGAGAACTATACTAAGGCATGGTTATATGTAAATAAATAATAGCTCCCTTGTAATTTAAATATTTTAAAAATATAATTGACTAATTAAAAACCTAACAATGTGTAAGAAGTTTGTAACATATAAATAAGTAGATCACATGGAAATAGCAGCATAAAGCCTCAGAGGGGGAAATGGAAGTACAGTGGTGTAAGGTTTTTATACTACATGTGAAACAAATGTATCACCTGGCAGTGGACAAGAAAAAACTTTACCAAAAGAGCTAAAGATAATTAACCAAATATAGGAATAAAATGAAATAATAAAATGTGCTCAGTTAATTAAAAAAAAAAGAAAATTAGGGACAAAGAACAGATAGGAGAGGAAAACTAGTAGAAAGATAAGACACACCTAATCATTTAATGAATCACCTTAAATATAAATCACCATATTTCTCCAATTAAAAAATAGATTTAATAAATAGCAAGGTTCAAATGTATTCTGCTTATAAGAGACACATGTTAAAGACATAAACAGGTTAAAAGTAAAAGCTTAGATCACTCTGTTATACACCTGAATATCACCTTGTATGTCAACTATATTTGGATAATAAATTTAAAAATTAGAAGCTTAGAATATAGATTTACATTGGTAACACTAATTAAAAGAAGGTGGGACGTACATATTTGGATGACCATCATCCAAAACAAAATAAAACAAAAACAGAAGATAATGTTAGCAAGGTTGCGGAAAAACAGGAATCCTGTACATTGCTGGTTGGGAATGTAAAATGATGCAGCCACTATGGAAAACAGTTTCTTTCTGGAAGAAATAAACATAGAATTACCATATGATCCAGCAATTCTCCACTTCTGGGCAGATGTCCAAAGCATTAAAATCAGGGACTTTAACAGACATTTGTATATTCATGTTTATAGCAATATTATTCACAATAACAAAAAAGGTGGAAGCAATGCCTGTGTCCATCCATGGAAGCATGGATAAACAAAATGTGTAATACACACATAATAGAATATTATTCAGCTTTATAAAAGAAGGGTATTTTTGACACAGGCTACAACATGGATGAACCTTGAGAACATTCTGTGAAGTGAAATAAGCCAATAACAAATGAACAAAAGCAATGTGATTCCACCTGTATGATTTTTCCTAGAGTAGTCACATTTCTAGAGAGAGAAAGTAGAATGGGGTTTTCCAGGGGCTGAAAAAAGAAGAATGGGAAGTTATTGCTTAATGGGGTCAGAGTTTCAGTAGGGAAAGATAAAGCTCTAGAGATTGATGGTGGTGATGGTTGCACAACAATGTGAATGTGATTAATGCCACTTAACTCTACACTTAAAAATGGTTAGGGGTGCCTGGGTGGCTCAGTCAGTTGAGTGTCTGCCTTTGGCTCAGGTCATGATCCCAGGGTCCTGAGATTGAGCCCTGCATCAGGCTCCCTGCTCAGTGGGAAGCCTGCTTCTCCCTCTGCCCCTCCCCCGGCTTGTGTTCCCTCTCTCGCTATGTCTCTCTCTGTCAAATAAATAAATAAAATCTTCAAAAAAATGGTTAAAATTGTAAATTATATAGTCTGTATATTTTAACATAATAAATAAATCAGGGGTGGCTATAATGATATTAAAAACATACGTTCAGGAGCACAGAAAATCATCAGGAATAAAGAAGGACATTTCATGATGCAGATGAATCAATTCATTAAGAAGATATAGTTTGTGTACCAAAATATCAAAATGTATGAGACAAAAAACTGAAAAAAATAACTAGAAATATATGTAAGTATAACTGGTGATTTCAATAACAATTTCCCAATAATCAATGGGTTACAGAGACAAAAGAAATATTTGATGTAATTGACATAAATCATTCCACTCAAACCTAGCATAATATAATTTTTCAATATGTATAAATATGAGATATTTAGTAAGATAAACCAAATTCTGTGCCATAAATCAAATATCAATAAATTTAAATACATTTAGGTAAATTTAAATTTAAATACATTTAGCTATTAATCACAATTAATTTAAACTGAAACTTAGTAATAGAAAGTTATCTGTAAAACCTCTAAATGTTCAAAACTAAATAGGACACTTGTAAATAATGCTGGCTTAAAGAAGAAATGAAAGGTAAATTAGAAATAATTAAATAATTAGAATAGAATTCGAATAGATAGAATCAATAGAATAGAATAATTAGAATAATAATTTTTAATTGAATGAAATTTTTTTCAAAAATTACCATAATGTGTGGAATGCTGCTAAGGCAGCATTTGGGGGAAAAAAATTATAGCATCAAATATGTAATTCAAAAGAAGACCGCTCAAATCAATTAATTCAGATTCCACCTGAAGAAATTGTTTTAGAAAAAAAAAAGTTAAGACCAAAACCAGTAGAAGCAAGGAAGAAAAATTGAGATGAGTGTAAAAATTCAGGACTGCTAACTAAGTTCGCATTGTGTGTCACGACCTACCTTCTTCCTTGCTTGGTTTTAAAACTTTCCATCTGATGTCAAATTACCCTACCTCAGCCACAGTAACTGAGGGAGTAACTCACAAGCTGTAATCATTTCAATGCCCACTCCCACCAGCAAGCATTAGGTATTTTTTCAAGGAAAAGAGCATATTTGTTATAGTATTTATGTAGTAAACATCTGACATGCACAAAATTGTATTTAACATGCGTAAGCTTTTAAAAAATTGTATTAGATTCCTATGGTTTTAATGTGTCCATGATTCATTTTTGTCTTTTTTTTTTTTTTTTTTGAGTAAGAGAACCTAACACCATTTATTTCATAAACAATGTGGATTTGGTTGCACGATTTTGCATAACAGGGTAAGTTTTAGGAAAACATATAATGCATTATGGCAGGATCTGCTATACATCCAGAAAAACAGAGCACTCCCTGGTCAGAAATAGAAAGAATGAACTATTAATATGTGAAGGCATTACTACTGATAACATGGTTGTCAAAAGGATAATAAAGGACTGTTATGAAAAACTCCATGCTCACAAATTTGATAACATCGTTAACTCCAGCTTTATTTTATTAGAATTAATAAGGTCTGTCTCTATCCCTTTACTTTTCATATCTAAATGTTTATATTCAAAATGGATTTCTTGTAGGCAGTGTAAAGTTGTCTTGTGTTTAATACACTCTGACAATCTGTGTCTTTTAATTGGTGCATTTCAACATTCACATTCAAATTATTACTAAGTTGGATTGATATCTACCGTGTTTACATCTGTTGTCTATTTGCTGAAGCTGTTTTTGGTTCCTTTTTAAATTTCTCTTTCTCGGGGCGCCTGGGTGGCTCAGTTGGTTAAGCGACTGCCTTCGGCTCAGGTCATGATCCTGGAGTCCCGGGATCGAGTCCCGCATCGGGCTCCCTGCTCAGCAGGGAGTCTGCTTCTCCCTCTGACCCTCCCCCTTCTCATGTGCTCTCTCTCATTCTCTCTCTCAAATAAATAAATTAAAAAAAATCTTTAAAAAAAAAATTTCTCTTTCTCTCCTTATCTGCTTATTTTTAATTGTGTTATAATACACATAACATTTGCCATCTTAACCATTCTTTTTTTAAATTTTCTTTATTTAAAAAAGATTTTGTTTATTTATTTTAGAGTGAGAGAAAGCAAGCATGTGTGAACGGCGAGGAGGGGTCGGGGCAGAGAATCTCAAGCAGAGTCTGAAGTGGGGGATTGATCTCACGACCCTGAGATCATGACCTGAACCAAAAGCATGAATCAGACACTTAGCCGACTGAGCCACCCAGGCACCCCCCCTTATCTTAACCATTCTTAAGGGTATAGTTTAGTGGTATTAAGTATATTCACATCATTGTGTAACCAGCACCACCATCCATCTCTAAAACTCATCTTGCAAAACTGAAACCTTGTACCTATTAAATAATAGCTCCACAATCTCCCTTCCCCTCAGACCCTGGCACCCACCATTCTACTCTCTGTCTCTACGGATTTGACAACTCTGGATACCTGATAGAAGTGGGGTCATGCAGCACTTGTCTCTTTGTGACTGGCTTCTTTCACTTCGTATAATGTCTCCAAGGCTCATCCACACCACAGAATGTGCAGAATTTCCTTCCTTTTCCAGGTTGAATAATATTCATTTTATGTATATCTGCTTTTAATGGAGCATTTTATAGGATTCAGTTTTCTCTTCTTTCCTTGCACAACAAATGTGTTTCTTAAAAGAAATAGTAATTGCTTAGACTTTTCAATACACTTGTATGACTAATCTAAATGCACTTTCAAATGAATCAAACCACTTCCTGTTTATTACAGATTCCATGTAACAAAATATTCCCAGTCCTTCCTCCTATTCCTTATGACATCGCTGTCAGTCATTCCACTTATCCATATGCTCTAATCACCCAATACTTTGCTACGATTATTTTTCATCTATTAGATCAACTAAGAATAAGACAACTAAAATATTTTATATGACATTTATGTATTCTACTCTGATGGTCTTTTCTTTATGTGGATCCAGTTCATGACCTAGATCATCCTCCTTCTCTGTGAAGAGCTTATTTTAACATTTCTTTAAAGCCCCGTCTATTGGCAACAAATTTCCTCAGTTTTTGTTTGTCTGAGGAAGTGTTTCTGTCTACTTTTGAAACATAGTTTCCCTGTATGCAGATCTAGGTGTTTGTTTTTTCTTTCAACACTTTAAATACTTTCCTCTCTCATCCATTTTTCTGACTCCTTTCAAGACTTTCTCATTCATTGTCTTTGGCCTTCTGCAGTTTGAAAAGTAAAGTATAAGTAGGTGGAATATATATATATATATATCTCCCACTTCGTGTTCTCTATGTACTTGGATCACTGGTTACATCATCCATTTGTTCTTGCATGTTGTCTATTTTTTTTTCTATTAGGGCCATTAAGATATTAATCATAATTATTTTAGATTTCATATCTAATTATTCAAAATACATATGATATTTGAGTCTGGCTATGATGTTTGTTTTTCCTTCAGACTGTTTTTCTCTTGCCTCTGGCAGCCCTTATCATTTTTGTTAAAAACTGGATGTGAAGTATCAAGCAAGAGGATCTGTGATAATTAGGCTTTTAGTGTCAGGTTTTATGTCAAACTGGCTAGGAGTTGTGCTATGTTTAATGTTTGTTTTAGTTCTTGGTGCCAGAGGCTTCGGTTTCCCCTAGTTTCCCTGTTTTTGTATTTTTTCCAGTCATCCTTGGATTTTCTTAAGAATTTTTTTTGGCGGGGGGGCACCTGGGTGGCTCAGTCAATTAAGCATCTGCCTTTGGCTCAGGTCATGGTCTCAGGGTCCTGGGATTGAGCCCAGCTTCGGCTCCCGGCTTAGCGGGGAGTCTGCTTCTCCCTCTCTGTCTCTCTAAAAAAAAGAAACTCATATTTTTCTTTAAAATTCCTTCTTAAATAGGATCTGTGTCTTGCTACTCTCTTAGCTGTAATCCACTGTTATATACTGGAGCCCTTTTGATATGGTGGTAAACTGCTGGGAGAAAAGCATTCTATCAGAATTCAAAATCGAATCTCACATTCTCAATGGTCCTGACTCCCTGGGCTCTGACCTTCAGAAGCTTTTCTTAGCCTTTTTCCCTCTCCCCTTATGTAAGAATGTAAAGGGGCAGGGTGGAGTTGTCTCATGACCCTTAACTCTGGCCGAATGAGACTCAGAGTAGTTTGCAGGAAGGAGGGTCCTTTGTTACAGAGAAAGCTCTACATGTACTTCAGATGGTTACTGTTTCTCTCCCCCGACCCAGAAAAGGAGCCGGTTTTTCTTTGATCTTTACCATGAAATCCTGATGGATATCCTGGAGATAAAACCTATGAAATGTGGGCACCTCCTCAACATTGTATCTCCAGGAGTTCCGGAGGTAATTCACACTCAGCCTTCAGCAATTCATCAAAATTATCATTTAAGAGTTCTTACCAGTTGTTTGCTGCAGCCATTTCTGCTCCTGGATAGCTAGTCTCAGCTCTGAGTCTCTGTATTTGCCTGTATCTTTTTGTGTGTGTGTGATTTTATTTATTTATTTGAAGGAGAGAGTGAGTGAGAGAGAGAGAGCATAAGCAGAGGGAGGGGGAGAAGCAGGTTCCCCTGCTGAGCACGGAGCCCAACGTGGGGCTGGATCCCAGGACCCCGGGATCATGACTTGAGCCGAAGGTGGTGGCTTAACCAACTGAGCCACCCAGGTGCCCCCATATTTGCCTGTATCTTGAGTTTGGGGGCTGGTGATTTGCCCAGTGACTTCAGTTCTCTGATGGGGCTAAACCGTTGATTTTCAGGTTTTTTTTTTTTTCTTTTAAGGATGAGTAACAACTTTCAAACTCCTTATGTCAAAACCTAAAAAAAAAAAAAAAAAAAAAAAAAAAATGCTTCTTTTTTATTTCATCTTCATTGTATACATGAAACATTACTGTTCTTGGCTGCCCATCTCTCTTGCCCTTATGTATACCATGTTTTACTAACCATCTCTCTACTTTTCTCCGGGTCAGAAACCTCTGGCTGTCACTCAGAATTTGATGCTCATTAGGATAATTGTGTCCATTTGCTTCCTACAGTTAAGCTCTGCACTCGTATTATTTCAGCATTCCCTCATGCCTTGTGCTACAGACAGCCCACTTCCTTCAGTCATCCTGACCTGAAGAGGTCATGAAACCTCCCAATGATTATGGTGTGACGCCACCAGAGAGGTCTTTATTTTTTAGTAAACACTGTATGCTTTGTGATCTCCCATGGAAGATAGCCCCCTGGGGGATTTGTCAGTCATATGTAATAAAACTATGCTAGCATGGCAATTTCCTAAGTGTTTTGATGCTTTTCCTCTGCTATCTATCCTTCCTGGAAGTGCTTACATTTTTGGTTCATTTAATCGTTTTGTACAAGATTCCAAGAATCTTCTAAAACAGGTTTTATAGCCACATCTTCTAAGATTCTATGTAAAGATATACTCATCTTTGTCCTCCTACTTTGATAAACTCTCCCTTATCTAGATTTGTATTCCTATTCTTACTGCATCATCCTTAGGACGCAGTTGCATGCTGAACTCATGACTGCCAATGCATGTTAGGTAAGTCCTGTGTCTCCTATGGTGTGTGGTCCTTTTTTATTCCCTTAGCAGATATAGCACATCCCTGGCTGAATTAGTTATTGGTCTTTTGGGCAGAAGCCCAGTAGCCTTTGATTCTGTCTGGGGAGCTTGATGTCTTGCAAGGCAGAATTATTTTCATTGTCTACAAGGAAAAACATAGAGCATTTCCATTAAACAGAGAGGAGTGAGCTACTTCAGCAGATCTCATGATTGAGGACATATCTGGAACCTCAAGGTTCTCAAGGGCTTCAATCTAGATATTATGGTTGCAGTCTTCAGGTCCCGTTTCTTCCAAATTAGAGCCTTGACCTTGAAGTAGGGACTTACTGGGATTCAGAATCAACTCTTCTTGGGAATTCACCTACCCCAAGTCCTGGTCCTGACACTCTGTATTCTTCACTCATGCTATGCAAAATAAGCACCTCTTGGGCGCCTGGGTGGCTCAGTTGGTTAAGCGTCTGCCTTCAGCTCAGGTCATGATCCCAGGATCCTGGGATCGAGTCCCGCATCGGGCTCCCTGCTCTGTGGGGAGCCTGCTTCTCCCTCTCCTCCCCACTTGTGCTCTCTCTCTCACTATCTCTGTCTCTCTCTCAAATAAATAAAATCTAAAAAAACAAAAACAAAAACAAAATAAGCACCTCTTTTTAAGCTTCCAAGTAGGCCTTAGATTGGTAATTACCTTTATTATTTTTTCCAAAAGATCAAGAGCACCCAACAACAGATATTAATTCCATAATATTTATAAGAATCACTTCCTCATACCTCAGACCCCTGACATATCACCAGCTGCAGACATCTTACCACATTTCCCACTAGTGAAGATTTTATCAATTGCACTATTGCATCATCCCAAGGGCTATTTGTATTTTATCTACCACCAGCAGCAGGGGCCAATTAGTCAGTAGGTGATTCAACTTTAAAATCCTATTTTGGAGTTTGTTGCTATGGCTACTCTCAAGAAAAAAAAGAAAAAGAAAAAGTTTTAGAATAGCTGCCTGGAAGTAGACTCAGACTGAGAGTAGTTTATAGGGGATTTATTGGGGAACCAACACCTGTATGGAATGGGGCCAGCAGGACCGCATATAAAGATACATAGAACTGTAATGAAGTTGCAAAATAGGCAAGAGCAGCTATTATGGGGAATTCCAGAGTGGCATCAAAGTTTAAGTGTGTTCTGCAGGGGATGCCTGGGTGGCTCAGTCTGTTAAGCGTCTGCCTTTGGCTCAGGTCACCAGGGTCCTGGGGTCGAGTCCTGCATCAGGCTCCCTGCTCAGCCGGGAAGCCTGCTTCTCCTTCTCCCTCTGCCTGCCATTCCCCCTGCTTGTGCTCTTCTCTCTCTGTCAAATAAATAAATAAATAAATCTTTAAAAAAATAAAAAAATAAATAAATGTGTTCTGAGTTGAGGTGCAAGGACCAGAACTTGTACTTCACATTGACTATTCACTTGAGAGGGATTGACTCTAGAGCACGTCAACTTCTCTGGCCAATTCCCAGAGAACATCTATAAGCTTGGAGTCAACCCTCCTGGAAGGGACCGGACAAAGTACCTTGGTCTTTCAAAGGGCATTGGGTGGCATGACCCAGCATCCACTCACTAATCACCATCAATAGAACTTGCTCTTATTCTGAAACTGCACTTTGCAAACACAAATTAACAAGTAATGCAACCTTATTTTAAGAACATATGACAATTGTATAATGATTCGTATTTTTCAAAACCCTTTCCATATCACATTGCAGTGACTTTCTTACCAACTTCTACCCAGCACTAAGGCTCCTCAAAGATGCCCCTGAGCCCACTATGGAGGGTATAAGAAAGAGGGAAGGTTCTGTGTCCTCAGCCCTGCTTCAACAATGCAGCTCTGCATTTCCTTTTTGTACTTTGAAAATATTCTCAACACTTCACTTAATGCATTATTTGCTGCTAAACAGATTTTAATGTACTGCATTATTCAATTTTATAAATAATCCACATTGACAGAAGACCAGGCAGATACAGGGAGGAAAATATATTTCCCCAGATATACCAGACTAAGAGGTCACAGGGTAGAATTTGAAACCCAGTCATTCTAAATCTAAGTATAATATTGCTCTTTTCACACAACCTTTAGAAATGTTGGAGGAAGTCTTTATTTAAATCCCCTTATTAAGAAAAGTAATTAATTATATGGGTTATTTTGAGTATTGATCATTATAATCCTAGGTTCAAGAAATCTAAATATCCATGTTTCTTGTTTAATATTCTGGCATGGAGTTGAGATTTCCTGAAGTATCCGTACCATTCCCTTGATTAGATCTATGTTTTTTTTTTTCTAAATCATTTTACTTTTATAGAACACACTGTATAACATTATAATTAAATACAAAACTTACATATGTATTGAGATACTTTATTTTTGATCAGCATGGATGTATACCACTGTGCTTTCTGGATAAGTGCCTATAGAAGACCACTCTTGTCAATTTTAATTTCAAGCTGCTTCAACAGAAAAAATAAGTGAGATCCTGAGCAGATGGTCGTCATCACATAATGCTATTTGAAACCCTACAATGGGACACAAAACTTAAGATCTGTATGCATTTTAGACACATGGAAATAAAATAAGGATCAGTAGAAAAAATACTTTGCTAATTTGTTGTTAAAGATTAAAACATAAGATTAGGAATATCAAAAAAAGTGAATTCATAAAGTAGAGAATCTAAGGCTCTAGAACTCTAAAGTGCTCTAAATTTATGTCATCTTTTTTGGTGGCTTCTTGGTTAAGCACTGGAGGATGTGTGTTAATACAATTGGGAGTATGTACACCTAAAATATTGTAAGTCAAGCCTAATTAATCATATGTTCCATTCATATCTGTACTATTGTCCTGCAAATAAAAACTAATGGGCATATTCATACTCAGAAGACCATGCCTGTGATCTGTAGGAATTTCAAAAATAGTTTGCAGTTTATAGCTTATTTCTGTTCAGAAAATCTGCTTTCATTAAGTATATAAATATAATATCCTTCTATTTTATCGATATATGCAATCTAGATTCCTAAAAATTTTTGTGTTGACAGTGACCTTAAAATGTAATTGTTGGGGCACCTGCATGGCTCAGTCATTTGGGCATCTGCCTTCCACTCATGTCATGATTTCACGGTCCTGGGATTTAGTCCCCCCATTGGGCTCCCTGCTCAGTGGGGAGCCTACTTCTCCCTCTGCTATCCCCCCCCCCCCACCCCCACTCCTGCTCACTTTCTTTCAGGCTCTCTATCAAGTAAATAAATAAAATATTTAAAAAATTGTAATTGTTATTAACAAAAATAATGGTGATAAAATTGACTCATTCTCTCCAGCTATCCCATAGAAAAAGTCTAATGCACTGCTAATAAATTCATAGATTTAGATCATTTTAAGGACCACCACAGAAGCAGTTTCATCTGTTGTGTTAATTCTCCAAACTTAATTGTTTTTTTCTCTAGGTTTCTTTCTTTCTCTCTCTTGCTCTCTTTGTCTTTCTTTCTTTCTTTCTTTCTTTCTTTCTTTCTTTCTTTCTTTCTTCTTTCTTCTTTTTTCTTTCTTTTTTTCTTTCTTCTTTCTTTTTCTTTTTTCTTTCTCTCTTCTTCTTTCTTCTTTTTTCTTTCTTTCTTTCTTTCTCTCTTCTTTCTTTCTTTCTTCTTTCTTCTTTCTTTCTTTCTTTCTTTTTCTTTCTTCTTTCTTCTTTCTTTCTTTCTTCTTTCTCTCTTCTTTCTTTATTTTTCTCTCTTCTTCTTCTTTTCTTCCTTTTTTTTTGAATAAGAGAGGTAGAGAGGAGGGGGAGGGAGGCAGAGGCAGAGGGAGAGTGAGAATCTCAAGGAGGCTCTACACTCAGCGCAGAGCCCAGCGGGTCTTGATCTCACCACCCTGAGATCATGACCTGAGTCAAAGGCAAGAGTCAGACACTTAACCAACTGAGTCACCCAGACACCCCCGGGTTTCTTACTTCTTATATACCATTTTTGAAAATTTGCTTCCAATCCATTGTAAATAAATCCAAACTAGTCCTCTGCAGATTTTTCCCTGCTACTAAAGGTCACATATTTTCCCCTACAGTTCCTTCAGTTGTATTTACATTCTGTGTTTTCAGTTAGCACCAAAAATCAATAAACAAAACAATCAAGGATACTTATGACAGAAATTAATTTTAAACATAGATTGAGGAATGTAGTAATTTTCAAGACACTTTACTTCATTATTTGACGTCAGATAAGAGTATTAGACATTTTTTCATTTCCCCTCCATGTTCTCGACTTCTCTTGCACTAATAAATGCTAATATTTCCAATTCTTTGTGTGAGAATCTGTGTATACATAATTCTCTGCCCCAGCTCCTGTCACAGAGCTCCTGAAAACCCTGTAATTTCCAAAGTGATAAGGAAATGAGGTGCATCTCTTATTCTAATGTCAGTGTTTGACCCCATCTCTGATGCAGGGTTCCTAAGATGTTTGTGATTTCCTAAGTGGAAAGAGCCCTAGGAGCATCTTTTGTTCTAATGAGGTGGGTCTGATGGACCACTGAGTGGCTCTTGGATGGGGGCTGGTCACCAGAAGGAACAAGCCATTATTAGAAGCCTAAAAGTCTCAGCGTCACCTGACCCCCACATACACTTGTCTAGAGAGGGGGAGGGGAGAGGGGATTGGAATAGAGTTAATAATTATGCCTACATGAGGAAGTCTCTATTAAATCTCAATAGAGTATTTAGAAGGCTTCCAGGTTGCTCAACAGATCCACATGGGGAGACTGAATACACACCAAATCCACAGGGAATAGAAACTCCTGTCCACAGGCCCCCCCCCAGATGTCTCCCTATGTTTTCTCCTTATCTGGCTGTTCATCTGTATTCTCTATCATATCCTTTAATAAACTGGTAAATGTAAGTAAGTGTTTCCCTGAGTTCTGCGAGCCGCTCTAGCAAATTAATCAAACCTAGGGAGGGGGTCTTCATTGAAACCTCAGAAGCACAGGTGACAACCTGGGTTTGTTCCTTGCATCTGAAATGTGTGTGTGGTTTTGTGGGACTGAGCCCCTAATGTGTGAAATATAATTACATCTCTGGATAGATGGAGAACTGAGTTACATTCTAGGACCTCAGCTGGTGTTGCAGAGAATTGCTTGGCATAGGGAAAAAGCTCTACACATTTCATGACCAGAAGTAAAGAGTTTTGTGAGCAGTAAAGAAGACCCATGGGGAAGGAACACACAGTAGGGAAGAATTGGGGTTTTTCCTACACAGGAAAAATCTGAGATTTTTTTTTTTTTTTTTTTTTTACAGTGTGACATGAGTGTATGTCACGATCTCCATATATCTCCCCAGGGAGGAGAGAGAGAGACAGGGGTTGTAGCTGTCATTTCTAGTTGGCCTGACTCCAAGTGCCAGCAATTTGGGGGTAGCACCTTAGGCCCATGACTCGTGCTATCTCTCTGGAGTTATAGCTGGAGATGACAAACCTTGGTCTCTATTAGCTCAACAACTTTAGCAAGTTGGGATAACCTGTTAGCTGTCACAGCTGTGTGCAAACAGATGACCTCTCTTTGTGTGTGTCGCAGAGGAGAACCACCCCCAAGAATCATTAGCTGCCTGGTAAAGAAAATGAATTTCTGAATGTATCTTTGTTCAGCTAGCTTCAGGTTGTCTTCTCTATGAGAGATGCTCCTCTATTTGCTGTATCTTGTACTATTTTTCCTTAACCTCCCACATGGGTGGAGGGACATAGGCAAGGAAGACACCGATATCTGATGAGATTGGAAAGGTAGGGGTTGCCAGTACGCAGGGATTCTAAGCTTTTCTTAAGGTGTTATGATTTCATTCTGGTGCAGGGAAAAACAGTCATTGAAATATCTTAAATGGATCTGACATGACACATCCACTTTTAGAGACACATTCTTGTGTCTGCATGGGTAGTAGGAAGATCAGCGGTCTCAAAGTAAGGATGCATCTGTACTAACAAAGTGGCAATGTAGATGGGGAGAAAATGTAATACTTGATGTATTTTATGGATAGAATTGATTCAAGAGCAGATTTATGGAAAAAAGGAATGAGAGAGAGGGAGAGAGAGAGGCACCAAATATGTCTATAAGTGTTGGTGCCATTTAACGAGATGGTGTGACTGGTTGTGGAGACTTCTTGTGGGTTGAGAGTTGAAATTTAGTGAAGTCAGAGGAACACCATCTAATCACATAACTCCAACAACTCTCTCCTAATGGCTTATCAAATACTTGAAAAAATATATATTCATCAAGGGGCAAGGCAAATATTTGATAATCCTAGAGTCAAGATTGACTCTTGTAAGGTGAATATTACATTTATTTTGTAAGCACAATCAATGTTAAAGTACTCCAGGCTTTTCAAATCATCTGCTATTTTCTTTCATTTAAATAATCTCACACAGATTTTTTTATTTTTTAAAGATTTTATTTATTTATTTGAGAGAGAGAGAATGAGAGAGAGCACATGAGAGGGGGGAGGGTCAGAGGGAGAAGCAGACTCCCTGCTGAGCAGGGAGCCCGATATGGGACTTGATCCCAGGACTCCAGGATCATGACCTGAGCCGAAGGCAATTGCTTAACCAACTGAGCCACCCAGGAGTGCACAGATATTTTTTTATTTAATTGAGATTTTGAACAATGTAGAAACAGACAGAAACAAAATATTACATATTATACAAACAAAAGGCATAATTGATACAATTTGATATATATTTTTAATATTTTTCTCCATATTTTTACATGACTAACCTAAAATTATGTATACAACTCTGTAAACTTTTTAAATTACGAAGCATCACAGCAAAAGCACGTGTTTTATAGGTGATCATAAGGCCTCACTTTCTACTTTTGCATTGTAAGTATATTTCTTACTAATGTGTTAAGGATGAACCATTCTATCGAGGGTCCCTGGAAATCTATTGATAATAGAAGTAAAATGCTATTTTTCCTTCTACTTCATGATTTATTTATGTTCTTAGCTTCTACACATGGAAAAAGTGGTCCAGGTTCACATTAGCATCTCTGTTGAGCAGACAGCAGTAATCAATAAATGCTCTAATCCCTAGTAAGGCCCCAGAGAACCCCCCGAACATCTTAGTAAGATGGACCCAACTGCCTAACACATTCCATTCTCTTCATTTAGGTCAGGGACCCGTTTCTCAATGATCATTTGAATGAAGAATTATTACTCAGTTATTAACCATGGAAATGATCTTCCAAAAATGCTATCATTAAAATATTTACATTTTCATTGCTTTGTACCTTAGGGAATAATAATAATAAAAGAAATCACTGAAACTATAAGAACAACTAGTTCATAAAGGAGATATACAGGAACTTTACAATAACCCTGAATTTAAAAAGTGTGTTTACTTCTTTCTCTAATATACAAACAAATATGCAGTGCTTTAGTACATGCAGAAAAAAACCCTGACACAGACATATAAAGAGAAGCAATCTAAGAAAAAAACAAAAAAATGCAGCAAAATAAAAACTGTGCTTTTTGTGTATTATAATTTCAATGTTATTACTAGAAAACATATCATTTTTCACCCAAGCCTTTGTTATATTCTCTGCCTTTTTCTACGTGAAATACATACATAATTGTTTATAATTATTGATTATCTAAATATTGCATGCTATTCATACAACATATTGAAATTTGAAAACAGATAAAAAAGTACAAACTCCTTTTAGCTATCACTTTGGGTTCACATACATATATTCACACTAACAGTTCATTTAATTTTTGTAAGCACGGCAAATGCTAGAACTATATCAGACTAGTCAGTATTTTATTTCCAATATGCAAAGTACAGAGAAGTCACAGTGTCAAAGAGTAATTTGCTGGTCTTGAATCTAAACTTGGGTAGTTTAATATGTAGTTTGTATGCTTAATGACATTGGGCTTTGATTACTAACCCTCTTTGTTCATCTTCACAAAAGGGAAATCACAATCAACAAAACTGGAATTTGCTGGCCTGGCAATGCTGCTTTTCCCGTTTTCAACACCCATCCAAAAATAGAATCTTTGCATTTGAACTTCGAAAGTCTAAACGCACCTTCCTTCTCTTTACCTACACTTTCTCAAACAATTTGGCATGGTTGATTAAACCTGTACCTCCTAATTTCAAATGCATTCTAGTTCCTCTTTCTCATTTTATTCCCAGATCAATTTAATTGAATTTCTTGATGTTAGTGTTGGTGAGAAAGAATTTTCTCTGCCCTTCAAGGTCCTTCTAGCTGGGCTAAGAATCAAATTGAGATGAGATAGATTAACAGGAGAAAATCAAATTTAATAGTGTAGGTATGGGGAATCCACATAGACATAACATTCCAAAAGCACTGTGGCAATGTGACACTTAAACTAAAGGAGAGCATCAGGGGTCTGAAGATACAAAAGGAGGAAAGACTATTAGCAAGAAGATCAAAGGAAATGTTTGGAAAACAAACAATGCCCTATTTATGGAGATAAGATTTTTTTTAGGTAAAGATGAGTCTTGGTTAATAGCTCTCTTCCTTGTACAAGCAGACAGTTGAGGGAGAGATAAAGAGCTTTTCCTGAATCTCCTCGGTTTTGACTTCTTTTAACTCAAAATAATGTTCATGCCAAAATGTACCTTGGGGCTACATTCTCTTGGGGCTACCTTCCCTTGGCCTCTACATCAGCACTCACAATGTTCCAAAATAGCTCTCGGATTACCTGATAGTACATATAATATCACTGTGAGAAATTTGCTACTAATGTTTATCTTGGTCTCTTTTAATCTCTTGGGGAGCCACCTCTGCTCATGTACTATGAACTCACTGTGTTCTACCTGCACTGAAGAGGTAAAGCTGACAGAGCACAGTGCCTTCTGTATGTGTTTAAATAGCTTGTTTTCCAACTATATTGCTATGTGTTTTATTGTTAGATAATCTCTATCAGTTTTGGCAGGTCAACAGGTTAAGAGATTGGGATTCTGTATAACTAGGAGGACATGTGAATGTATAGCAGGATCAGAAAGAGGAACCCATAATAATTGTTTAAAAAAAATTTTTTTTTAGCTCTTGTGGTAGACTGAATAATGTCTTCCAAAGGTGTCCAAGTTCCAAAGCTTGGAGCCTGTAAATGTAACCTTATATGGCAAAAAGAACTTTGCAGATGTTAATAAGTTAAGGATCTTTGGATGGGGAGGTTATACTGGATTATCCCTTGGAGACAAAACCACAAGTGTCTTCATAGCAGGGAAGAAGGACATTTGCCAGACAAGTAGGAGATGTGAGGACAAAGCAAGAGGTTGGAGTGATGCAGAGAAGGGATGTAAGCCAAGGAATATGGGCAGGCTCCAAACCATCTCCTAGAGCTTCAAGAAGGAAGGAAGCCCTGGCAATACCTTGCATTTAGCTTGATGAAACTGAGTTCAGACTTTTGGCCTCCTAAACTGTAAAAGAATAAATTTGTGTTGTGTTCAGCCACCCAAGTTGTGCCAATTTGTTAGAGTAGTCACAGAAATCTAATACAACCCACTTTGGGTCACAGAAGTTAACACAAAAGAGGAATATACTACAAACTATAAAATGTAAATTTCAGCGTAAACAGAGGTTGTTGGTATATATAATATACCAATATTTCCTAGGGCTGCCATGACAAATTACTACAAACTTAGTGACTTAAAACAGCAGAAATTTGCTCTTTCACAGTTCCAGAGGCTAGAAGTCAGAAGTCAAGTTGTCAGCAGGGCCATGATCTCTCTGAAGGGTTTAAGGAAGAAATCTTCCTTGCCTCTTTCAGCTTCTGCTGACCCCAGGATGTTCTTGGGTTGTAGCAAATTACTCTAACTTACATCTCCTCTTCACATTCCTTCTTCCCTGTGTATCATTGCATCCTCCCCTCTTCTTATAAAGATGCCAATCATTGGAGTTAGATCATGTCATCTGAAGATCCTTAACTAATTACATCTGCAAAGATCTTCTTTCCAAATGAAGCCACATTCTGTGGTTCCATGTGTATGTGAATTTTGGGGGGTACCCATCAGAGTGTATTTATTTTGCTTTATTTTGTTCAAAAAATTCCCTATGACATTGAATATAAGGAGGATAAGCAATGCTGAGGTTTGGAGAACATATTAAACATTTTGCATATCATATTTAGTTTTGTACTCCAGATTTCAAAGAGGTAGTTAATTCTCCTTTTTGTTACAGATTAAAAACTGAAGCTAAATATCTTATAGATGTAGGACCAAGAAAAGTTTAAAATAATGAAGAGGTACCAAATTGTAACTCTTGTGTTCCTAACAGTTGGTTGAGTCTGACAATATCAATAAGGCTCTTTGAAAAATTATATTAAGTTATCAATAAAAAATCTTATAAAGATGAGCCCTTCATAGGAAAGCATACCTACTTGAAAAGAATCTTTTAAAATATTCATTTGCCTCCAGTCTATTAGTAAAACCAAGCATGTGCTTCATCTTCTCCTTTTCCTCTTCTTCCTCTTCTCCCTCTTGTTTTTCTACTCCTTCATTTTCTTCTTCCTTTCATCTGCTTTCTGTCTGGATTTCAGACAGCATGAGAATGTATATATCTTCTACACCCTTCTCTTATATTAATAATTAGAAGAACAACAGAAGCAGGTAAAGCTAGGACAGAGGCCAACCATGATTTCTGGATCCAAAGACACCATATATCTTTGAATATTCACTCCAATAATAACAACAAAACAAATGATGCTCCTCTGACTAAAATTTCAGGGACATTTTTATAATTTTAAAACAGTATTCTAAAATATAGTCTCCTGACCAGTGATGTCAGCCTCACCTGGGTACTTGTTAGAAATGCAATTACTGGGGTGCCTGGGTGGCTCAGTCATTAAGCGCCTGCCTTCAGCTCAGGTCATGATCCCAGGGTTCTGGGATTGAACCCTGCATCGGGCTCCCTGCTCTGTGGGAAACCTGATTTCCCTCTCCCACTCCCCCTGCTTGTATTCCCTCTCTCGCTGTGTCTCTCTCTGTCAAATAAATAAAAAAAAATCTAAAAAAAAAAAATGCAATTACTGACCCCTATTACATGCTTCCTGAATCATACCTCCAATGAGATATGTAAAGCCCTGCAGGTGATCCCAATACATGCAAAAGTTTAAGAATCACCAATTTCTTGGGGACCTCAATTTCCTATGAAAGTTCTCCCACCATACCTTAGAAGCAGGATTTAGTACCTCAAAAAAAGGAATAAAATTATATCACATTGGTACAACGGATAAAACCTTAAGGAAAGGAATGGAAATGTGATTGCAAATGTACCTTCTCTTCTTTGGAATGTTTTTCTTGTTTAATCTCTCTGTCTCTTTTCATCATTAGAGTAGGAAGTGGGCTACTCAGCCTATTTTTATTCTATATCTTTTTCTATGCCTCTAATCTAAGATAAAAGAGTCTTTATAGACACATCTCAATAGGAGATCCACATTGTGATATAAATCCAATTTCAAGTACTCATAAGAAAGATGCATGTTTCTCATCTCTTATCAGGAGATACGCTAACCATTCACTCTGCTCCTACTCTTTCTTCCTGCAATCTGTTTTCTTCCTAGGAGCCAAAGTAATCTATTAATAAAGTCTTATCCCAATCTATTATAAAATTTCTTTGAAAAGCCCTTCCATGTTTTCTACTTTCTGTAAGACACTTTAGGATTCTGCTTTTTCTGCTTTGACACCAAGACTCTTCCAGTTGGTAAGGATGCTCCAGTCACAGTGGTTTCCTTTTCTTGTTCCTGCATAAATCGAGGTAATCTCTCATCTTAGAAACTTAGAAATTGATATGCTCTCCGCCAGAATGTTCCTGGCTTTATAATTTAAGGATATCATTTAGAATTCATATTATAAGGAACATTCCCCTTGTGTTCATGGATTTCCAGTGCTAAAGGCAATACCTGTCACATGGAAAGTAACAGATGAATATCCGTTGAATGAATCAATGTATGAGCAAATACATCTCACTTAAGAATAAGTGATGAAGGGCGCCTGGGTGGCTCAGTCGTTAAGCGTCTGCCTTCGGCTCAGGTCATGATCTCAGGGTCCTGGGATCGTGCCCCACATCGGGCTCCCTGCTCCCCGAGAAGCCTGCTTCTCCCTCTCCCACTCCCCCTGCTTGTGTTCCCTCTCTCGCTGTGTCTCTCTCTGTCAAATAAATAAATAAAATCTTAAAAAAAAAAAAGAATAAGTGATGATATCAGGAGTCTGGTATATAATTTGAGGATGTTATGTTTCAGTCAAATATTAAATTCATGACTCATATGCTTCTCTTTTCATGAAAGAATATGTAGGAGTATGAATTAGTTGTGGAAGAGATCATAAATGCTTTAATATGATTACATAAGACTGAACACATGCAGTTTATAAGTTTGAGTTTATAAAACAGATTGGTTAACATATCAGGATTAGTCAGAGAACAGTGTCCATTATTTTAATGCCATTCTCAGTAGTGAAATATTCACTTAGGTGTGTATGAGAATAAAAGACTAATGGTCACTGAAGTAATATCCCAAATAATATAAATTTAATAGACAAATAGCTACATTTAAAAATTTTCCTACAAGGTTATTTTTTATGAGTTCTTGGGGTCATTTTAGATCATCAACCTTTCTCCTAAACTTAAAATAGCACTCTTATCATTTAGAAAATGGTCATTATCTTATACAGACATCTATATTCCTAATAAATCAGCAGAACTCATAAGAAAATTCATCTAAGAAGCCTACAGACTATTACCATAGGCAACAGTTTACCACTCTGTAAATGAACTCCATCTGCCATGTAGAACAGACTATAGCTTTATATTAACTTCTCTCTCATAAATAAAATACCTGAAATATCCAAAAATATTTAAAATCACAGAGCAGGATTTCTGGAGAGATTATATGGTTGGATAGATTGTTGTAGAAGTCATTTACATGAAAAACATAAGTAAGCATAGGAATGAATGGGATGACTAAATCAAGAAGGTTAGAGAAGAAATTAACAAGAAGGACAGGAAAATGGGAAGCCATGTTTTGAAGGAGCAGGATAGCCTCACTCAGTTTGTTTTAAAAACAGACAAACAAAAAAACCATTTTTTTGGTTTGTTTTTAAGACATGGTGTTTTATTAGTTTTAGGTGTACAATATAGTTATTCAATAATTCCATACATCATCACCCAGGCATAATGAGCAGTACCTGGTGCTTATTACAACAAGTATACTCCTTAATCCCCCTATTTCCCCCATGGCCCCACTCACCTCCCCCTGGTAACCATCAGTTTGTTCTCTATAATTTAGAGTCTGTTTCTTGATTTCTCTCTCTGTCTCTCTGTCTCTTCCTCCCTTTTTTCCCTTTCCTCATTTGTTTTGTTTCTTAAACTCCATGTAAGTGAATTCATATATTTGTCTTTCTATGGCTGACTTATTTTGCTTAACATTATACTCTCTACCTCCATCCATGTCATTGAAAATGGCAAAATTTCTATCTTTTTTTATGACTGAATAATATTCCTATATATATATATATATAATGTGTATATATGTAATGTATATAGATACAATGTATCTATATCCCATTATATATGTAATAATATATAACATATCTAACTATATATATATATAAATATCACATCAATCAATGGACATGGGCTGCTTCCATATCTTGGCTATTATAAATAATGCTATATACATAGGGGTGCATGTATCCCTTTGAATTAGTGTTCTTGTATTCTTGGAGTAAATACCCAGTAGTGATTACTGGATCATAATGCAGTTCTATTTTTTAACTTTTTGAGGAACCTCCATACTGTTTTCCACAGGGGATGCACCAGTTTGCATTCCCGCCAACAGTGCATAAGATTTTCTTTTTCTTCATATCCTCAGCAACACCCGTTGTTTCTTTTGTTGTTGATTTTAGCCATTCTGAAAGGTGTGAGGTGATATCTCATTATAGTTTTGATTTGCATCGCCCTGATGATGAGTGATGTTGAGCAAGTCTCCATGTGTCTGTTGCCCATCTGCCTGTCTTCACTGGAAAAATGTGTGTTCCTGTCTTCTGCCCATTTTTAATTGGATTACCTGTTTTTTGTGTGTTGAGTTTTATGTTTTTATATATCTTGGATACTAGCCCTTTATCAGATATGTCATTTGCAAATATTTTCTCCATTCCATAAGTTGCCTTTTACTTTTGTTGATTGTTTCCTGCACTGTGCAGAAGCTTTTTATCTTGATGTAGTTCCAACAGTTTATTTTTACTTTTGTTTCCTTTGCCCTAGAATACATATCTAGAAAAAAGTTGCTATAGCCAATGTCAAAGAAGTTATGGCCTGTGTTCTCCTCTAGGATTTTTATGGTTTCAGGTCACACAGTTAGGCCTTTAATCCATTTTGAATTTATTTTTGTGTATGGTGTAAGAAAGTGGTCCAGTTTCATTCTTTTGCATGTTGCCGTCCAGTGTTCCCAACATTATTTGTTGAAAAGACTTTCTTTTTCCACTGGATATTCTTTCCTGCTTTGTTGAAGATTAATTGACCATATAGTTGTGGGTTCATTTCTGGGTTTCCTATTTTGTTCTTTTGACCTATGTGTCTATTTTTGGTGCCAGTACCATACTGTTTTGATTACCCTGGCTTTGTATTGTGATGCCTCCAACTTCGCTTTTGCTTTTCAAGATTGCTTTGACTATTTGGGGTCTTTTGTGGTTCCATACAAATTTAAGAATTGTTTGCTCTTGTTCTGTGAAAAATGCTGGTGGTATTTTGATAGGGATTGCATTAAATGTGTAAATTGCTTTGGGTACTATAGACATTTTAACAATGTCTGTTCTTCCAATCCATGAGCATAGGATATCCTTCCTTTTCTTTGTGTTGTCTTGAATTTCTTTCATTAGTGTTTTATAGTTTTCAGAGTAGAGCTCTTTCACCTTTAGATTAATTACTAGGTATCTTATTATTTTTGGTGCGATTGAAAATGGGATTGTTTTCTTTTTTTAAATTATTTTTTCCAGAGAGAAGGGTGGGAGCATGTGCATGAGTAGGGGAGGGTCAGGGGCAGAGGTAAAGACAGACAATCATAAGCAGATGCCATGCTCAGCACAGAGCCCAATGCAAAGCTCAATCTCAAAACCCTGAGATCATGACCTGAGCTGAAATCAAGAGTTGGAGGCTTAACTCACTGAGGCACCCAACCACCCCAATGGGATTATTTTCTTAATTTCTTTTTCTGCTGGTTTATTATTGGTGTATAGAAATGCAATAGATTTCTGTATATTGATTTTGTATGCTGAGACTTTACAGAATTTGTCTTTATCAGTTTTAGCAGATTTTTGGTGGAGTCTTTTGAGTTTTCTGTATATAATATCATATCATCTTCAATAAGAGTTTTACTTCTTCCTTACTAATTTGTATGCCTTTTCTTTTTGATGTCTGATTTCTGTGACCAGCACTTCAAGTACTATATTGAATAAAGGTGGTGAGATTGGACATCCCTGTCTTGTTCCTGACCTAAGGGGGAAAGCTCTCAGTTTTTCTCCGTTAAGGATGATGTTAGCTGTGGGTTTTTCCTGTACGGTCTTTATTATGTTGAGATATATTCCCTCTAATCCTACTTTGTTGAGGGTTTTGATCATGAATGGATGTTGTACTTTGTCAAATGCTTTCTTCTGCATCTGTTGAGAGGATCATATTGTTCTTATCCTTTCTCTTTTTGATATGATGTATCATGTTGATTGATTTCAGAATATTGAACCAGCCTTAAAACCCAGGAATATTGAACCACCCTTGCAACCCACTTGATCATGGTGAATGATTTTTTTCAATGTACAGTTGAATTCAGTTTACTAGTATTTTGTTGAGGACTTTTGCATCTATGTTCATCAGGGAAATTAGCCTGTACTTCCTTTTTTTTTTTTTTTTTTTTAGGGGTGTCTTTATCTGATTTTGCTATCAGGGTAAGCCTGGCCTCATTTAGAAGTTTTCCTTCCTTTTCTATTTTTTGGAATAATTTGAGAAGAATGGGTGTTAACTCTTCCTTAAATGTTTGGAAGAATTTGCTTGTGAAGCCATCTGGTCCTGGACTTGATTTTTGAGAGTTTTTGATTACTGATTCAATTTCTTTGCTGGTTAACAGTCTGTTCAAATTTTCTATTTCTTCCTGTTTCAGTTTTGGTAACTTATATGCTTCTAGGAATGTATCCATTTCTTCTAGGCTGTCCAATTGGTTGGCATATAGTTTTTCATAATATTCTCATAATTGTTTGCATTACTGTGGTGTTGGTTGTTATTTCTCCTCTCTCATTTGTGATTTTATTTATTTCAGTCCTTTCTCTTTTTTTTTTTGATAAATCTGGCTAGAGGATTATCAGTTATATTGATAATTAAAGATCTATTAAAGATCTAGTTCCTGATTTCATCGATCTGTTCTATTTTTTTTTTTTAGTTTCTTTATCATTTATTTCTCCTTTAATCTTTATTATTTACTTTTTCTGCTGGTTTTCAGTTTTGTTTGTTGTACCTTTACCAGCTCTTTTAGGTGTAAGGTTAGGTTGTTTATTTGAGATTTTTCATGCTTTTTGAGGTAGGATTGTATTGTTATAAACTTCCCTCTTAGTACAGCTTTTGCGGCATCCCAGAGATTTTGGACCACTGGGTTTTCATTTTCATTTGTTTCCACCAAGTTTTTATTTTTTATTAACCTGTTGACCCATCCATTGTTTAAGAGAGTGTTGTTTAACCTGTATATATTTGTGGCCTTTCCAGATATTTTCTTGTGGTTGACTTGTAGTTTCATAGCTTTGTGATCAGAAAAGATGCATGGTATGATTTCAATTTTCTTGAATTCATTAAGCTTGTTTTGTGGCCTAATATATGATTTTTTCTGAGGAATGTTCCATGTGCACTTAAAAAGAATATGTATTTTGCTGTTTTAAGAAGGAATGTTCTGAATATATCTGTTAAATCCATCTGTTCCAGTATGTCATTCAAAGCCATTATTCCTTATTGATTTTTCTGTTTAGATGATCTGCCCATTGAGATGAGTGGGGTGTTAAAGTCCCCTTTTACTGTTGTATTTTTATTGACTAGTTCCTTTATGTTAATTATTAACTCTTTTATGTATTTGGGTACTAAATTGGGTGTATATTTACAATTGTTATATCTTCTTGTTAGATTGTCCCCTTCATTATTATATGGTATCCTTCTTTGTCTCTTTTGTACAGTCTCTATTTTAAAGTCCATTTTGTCTGATACAAGTATTGCTGCCCCAGCTTTCTTTTGAGGTCCATTTGCATGATAGATGTTTCTTCATTGCCTCACTTTCAATGTGCAGGTATCTTTAGGTCTAAAATGAGTCTCTTATAGGCAGCATATAGATGGATCTAGTTTTTGTTTTTTTTTTTTTTTCTATCCATTCTGTCACCCTAGGTCTTTTGCTTGGAGTACTTAGTCCATTTACATTCAAAGTGATTACTGATAGATATGTATTTATTGCCATTTTATTACTCGTTTTGTGATTGTTTCTGAAGATTTTCTCTGATCCTTTCTTGTCTTTCTCTCTTTTGTGGTTTGCCAGTTTTCTTTCAAAATATATCTGGATTTCTCTTTAGTTTTTGCATGTTTGTGAGTGGTTTTTGGTATATAGTTACCATTACATTTGTATATAACATCTTTGGTATATAGCACTCTATATTAAGTTGATGGTTGTTTTTGTTTGAACACATTTTTTCATCTCCTTTCCTCCCATATTTTAGGTATATGTTGTTAAATTTTACATCCTTTTATTCTGTGAGTTCTTTGATTTTTTTTTTTTTTTTTACAAAAATATTCATTGTTACTGCTGTTGTGTTTCCTACCTTTATACTGTCACCTTTGTTCTCTCCTTTCCATTCAGAGTCCCCTTTAATATTTCTTGCAGGGCTGGTTTAGTGGTCATGAACTCCTTTAGATTATGTTTGTCTGGGAAGCTATCTCTCCTTATATTTTGAATGACAGCCTGCTGGAGAGAGTATTCTGGCTACAGGTTTTTCCCATTCAGCACTTTGAATATAGCATGTCACTCCCTTCTGGCTTGGAAAATTTCTGCTAAAAAAAAATCCCCTGCAAAGCTTTATGGGGTTTCCCTTGTATGTTACTGCCTTCTTTTGTCTTGCTGCTTTTAATTTTTGTATTACTATATTTTGCCAATTTAATTACAATATGTCTTGGTATGGATCTGCTTTGTTGATTTTGTTGGAAGTTCTCTGTGCTTCCTGGATCTGGATATCTGTTCCCTTTCCCAAATTAGGGGGGTTTTCAGCTAATATTTCTTCAAACATATTTTCTCCCACTTTTTCTCTCTTCTTCTTCTGGGACTGCTATAATATGAATATTATTATATTTGATGGAGTCACTGACTTCCCTAAGTCTATTTTCATTTTGCATCATTCTTTTTTATCTTTTGTTCGACTTGATTACTTTCCATTACTCTGTCTTCTAGGTCATTAATTTGTTCCTCTGCTTCTTCCAGCCTCCTGTTCATTTCATCAAGTGTGTTTCTCATTTCATTTATTGAATCATTTATCTCTGCAATGTTATCCCTTATCTCTGTGTTAAAGGTCTCACTCATGTTTTCCACTCTTTCTCAAGTCCAGTGAGTATCCTTATGATCATTGCCTTAAATACTCCATCAAGCATGTTACTTATATACGTTTCACTTACATTTCTGGCTATGACCTTGTCCTATACTCTCATCTGGGAAAAATTGCTCTGTCTTCTCCCTTTGCTGCAGTCTCTGTGATTGTTTCTCTGTGTTAGGAAATTCAGCTATGTCTCCTGTTCTTGAGGGAATGAACTTATGAAGAAGAGGTCTCTAGTGCCCTGTGGTGCAGTGTCCCCTGTTCCTCAGGGCCTGGTGCTTCTGGAGATGTCTCCAATGGGCACTGTGTGTGCTCTGCTGATTTTTCCTAGCCACTTTATCCTTCAGAGAAATCATGTGCAGAAGCTTTCTTTGTACATTGTGGGCTGTGTTTGTTACCTTGCCCGAATGTGCTGTTTTACTAGGTGTACTCTGGTCTGCTTGTGCAATGAGACCTGTTGCCACTGCAACCTGAATTGAGGTCTTGCAAGACTCCTGAGTCAGGAGAGAAGGTGTGAGCAAGGGTTGGGCTGGTCTTCTGTGGGAGGGGGCCTGATGCATTGGGACTGAGGTAAGAGTGACTGTGAAGGGCAGTTTCACCAGAGCGGATGAATGGGACTTGGTGTAAGCAAGTTAGGCAGCAAGAGTTGGCTCTGTACTGGTTCTCACAGGTGGTGTGTGCTTGTGCAGAAGTGTTGGGGAGGGAAATGGCTTCTGCCAGTTTCTTCATTCCCAAAGGGATCTCTCCATAAATGCTATCTCTCTGGGACATGCTCTGAGATGAGCTAATAACCTCCCCACTGTGTTCCCCAGGCACTATTCAGATCACTGTTCCCACACTGCATGTCCATGGGCTCTTTTCCCTGCCTTTTCTCCAATAACAGCTGCCCCAATGCCTGCAGGCTCTCCCTGAGGCAAGACCCCTGTCCTTTAAAACTCTAGTCTTTAAGCCCCAGTGGTTGCAAAAACTCACAAAATTTGGCCCCTCTTGCTTTCTAAGCCAACTGTTATGGTGATTTGTCTTCCTTGTGGGGGTTCCCCTGTGTGCTAGTCTGTCTCTAGCCCTTCTACATGAACTGCAGCTCCCTCCCCACTGTTGTAACTATGATCTGTTTCTCTCCAAAGCTGTATCTCCACACTTCCTACCTTCTTCAATTGTGGCCCCTTCTCTACCTTTAGCTGTGGAGTTTGTTCTAGGGTATTCAGGATGATTTGATAGTTGTCTAGGTGTATTCATGGGGCAAGGTGAGCCTAGGGTCTTACTACTCACCACCATCTGAACCCCATCCCCAAAAGTTTGAATGAAGGCTTATGCAAAAGATGGGAAGTGATTTAGTGCCTCCACAGAAATAGTAATGCTAACTTAGAACAAGACAAGGTAGGTGAATGGTCCATTCAGAAATAAGGTGGTTAAGATCTTACCCATGGTTGCAGGAATTTACAACCAAACAGAGAGCAGAATATTTAGCTATAAATTCATGTCACAGAAAAATATTCAAATAAGTGGAGAAAGGATTTGAAAAAGGCACCCCATCATAAAATAGATTTGTAGAATACTTTCACTTCAAAATTCCACAATGGTACCTTTCTTGTCCATGGTTGCTGAAAGGTTTGCATTGTCCAGAACTCTCATTGACAATATACTCTTTTTCCATTCTTTAAAATTCGAAGAACCACCTCCAACAAAGAACATGTATACTTTTCACTCTTCCACTCTTCTCTTCTGTTGGGTGAATAGTAATAAAGAAATGGAAGAAGAGTAAAAACTTACCATAGGTACCAAACCATTGACTTTGTGATAGTTCATGTTTATATAAATTTCAGACAAAATTCTGTGCTACTAAGAAAAATAAACATACTTTATGTTTTAAAATTCAAATCAAGGACAGTGTTCCAAGATGTGATCTACTTATTCAAGTTCTGCTGAAATTTCAAGTCATAAGTGGATGGAGAAAACAAGGATGGGCATAGAAATCAGAAACAGTAAGAGAAGAATTTTTAGGAGCATGGTGAGTAGCAGGAAAACCAAATTGCAGGGGTAATTGAATGAAAGTCGCTGCTTCCAAAAAATAGAGGAATGCATATGTAGAGGTCTGTAGGGATGAGAAGAAATTCTAGTATAATTTTTTTTAAAGCATCTCTTTTTAGACTAAGGTAAGTTAGAAGTAATAAACATTGAAGATGGGTTGTTTGTTGGATTATGAAGATGAGTCTCAAAGAAAGTGAAAAAAATTTAATTGAGATTACAGGCTTGGAGTTCCAGGTCTAAATAGATTATCAGCTGAGAAGGGAGAACAGTAAACATTTAGAAGGGATAGAATTAAGCATTAATCTACTCAAATAATATACCATAAATATCTATTTAGTGTAGAGATCTTGTCAAGGAACACTGAGTTACATAAACTTACGCTTCCCACAGATCATGGTTTTATCAGAATTTATCATCTAGAAGGGTCAGAATATCTTGAAAGATTAAATAATAACACATTAGTGAAGTGGTTAAAACAAACAAGTGTATTAGTCATAATAGGTTAGGCTCTGTTGATATAACATGTCCATTCAGACTCTCAGGTGTTTAATATGAAAGGCAAAGATAAAGCCTGGGAAATTCCCTTCTCTCACAATAATTAAGAAACTACTGCATTAGGGGACAAGAGGAAGGGAGTAGATACACAGTCTCTCAGCAGCCCTGGCTTAAAAAGAAATACACACTACACGTCTGCTCAAAGTTTTGCAAGGGAGGCTGGGAAATAAGAGAGCAAAAGGCTGTTTGGTGAGCCCTGATTGTCCCTGCCACACAACTATACAAAATTTTTTCCAAAAGTAAAATGTATATACATAAACATATAAATTTATGTAACATAAAAATATATGGGATGTATATGTGTGCATATATATATATCAGGTATATAAAAACATGTGTGCACATACCAATTAACTTGAACAGATATTAAGAATGTTAGAAACTTAGGGCGCCTGGGTGGCTCAGTTGGTTAGGCGACTGCCTTCAGCTCAGGTCATGGTCCCGGAGTCCTGGGATCGAGTCCCGCATTGGGCTCCCGGCTCAGCGGGGAGCCTGCTTCTCCCTCTGACCCTCTCCCCTCTCATGCTGTTTCTCTCTCTCTCTCTCAAATAAATAAGTAAATAAAATCTTTAAAAAAAAAAAAAGAATGTTAGAAACTTAGAGAATGAATAACATGTTCTCAGTATTAATTAAGAGCCTTCTTTTGAAGGCACATTTTTTGGTTCTGCAGATACAGCAGTTAATAAAACAAAATAAAGCCCCTCCCTTCCTTAATAAAGCGTGTTACTGTGAATAAGCTGTTCATTGCATAGGACCTTTAAGAAAACATGAGATTGGCATTATCATCAACTGTCCTACTGAAATTGGCCCAAAATGAATATAATTCTAGTAATAATCAAAGCTGATGATGAAGACTTTGGTAAAGCGTGGCTGGGTTTATGAATCCTATTATTATGTCCTTGCTTCTATTTCACCATTGGTTTGTGGTTTTAGCTATATAAGAATTTGAGGTTTTCATTTTGTTTTGTTTTGTTTTTTAATTGCTTTGTTTTTTTCCTCACTTATTTCTCTTGCTAAACATGCTTCTCAATTTTTTCTCTGATAGAGACCATAAAACTTTTAATTAGGATATTCAACTCCACACGCTATTAGCATATGAATAGATTCAATTTTATTCACTCTATAGAGTGAATACAATGTTTATTCTATGGTTCCAGACCTAGTAATATTTTTTTAAAAATTAAGAAAATACTGAATGCTATTCTGTATGCCTCTATATTTTTATGACTTGTGTAACTGAATATTATAGTCCCACAACTGCTTCTACATCTTCACTATACAACATCTTCGCGATGTACGTTCCTCAAAATTATTGGCCATGAGAAAAAGCAGAACTCATAATGATGAGTACTTTGCACAGCTCAAAATTTG
Source organism: Neomonachus schauinslandi (assembly GCF_002201575.2). Lineage (NCBI taxonomy): Eukaryota > Metazoa > Chordata > Mammalia > Carnivora > Phocidae > Neomonachus > Neomonachus schauinslandi. The sequence goes on from NC_058414.1 coordinate 7,432,557, forward strand.
ATGTTTGCTAAATAAATAAGCTGTATGTCAGCCAAACAATCATCCATGATAAAGATACAGTGAGGATGTTGAAGAAAGAATAAAGATATGTGGAATCTTTATAACTGGAAGATATAAAGAATGTAATTTTGCTAAGCAACCTGATTTCTCAGTTTTATGTGTGTACATTATCACTATTTCTATCACTTCTACATCTTTACTTTTTAAAATTTTCTTTGATGCAGTCATTTTTTCTGAGTTTATTTGTGTGCTGATAATCTGATAATTAATGCTTGATGACTAGTAAAACAAATCAACCTGTCTGAATATGAAACAACTATTCACAAATAACTTAAGCACTTTAGTTAATACCTGAGAGAAAAATACAAGAGGTTTTAATTACTCTTCCCAAATAGTTCTCAGAAAGTCTCCACTTAAGTGTACCAAACTAACCTTTGCATGAAGACAGCATAATAAGCAAATAAAAAGCTGCCACAGCGGGCGCCTGGGTGGCTCAGTTGGTTGGGCGACTGCCTTTGGCTCAGGTCATGGTCCTGGAGTCCCGGGATCGAGTCCCGCATCGGGCTCCCTGCTCGGCAGGGAGTCTGCTTCTCCCTCTGACCCTCCTCCCTCTCATGCTCTCTGTCTCTCATTCTCTCTGTCTCAAATAAATAAATAAAATCTTAAAAAAAAAAAAAAGCTGCCACAGCTGTATATTTTGAAGAAAATGTTTACATTTTAGGAACAAATGAGCTGTCTTTAAGTAGAAATCAACCTACTGTCACATTTGAAAAACACTATCATCCTTTATACAAGCCATGTATCAATAGAAGCCCACTCCTTATATTGAAACTATGCTCTGCTTTCAAAATGCAGTATAAAGTTATATTACTTAGAGTCCTAGTAGAAATGCCCAGAAAATTATAATGCTCAAAAAAATGCAAATCTACATTAAAGGTTTGTAAATAATTGTGTGTGCTTATTCCCTACTATGTCTTACAGATATATTTATATGGTATTATAAAGAAAGAGGTAAATTTATATGCCCAGAAGTCTACATTAAACAGTCTAAAGTGCAATATGAATTCCAAGACCATTTCTACATATACACCATCTTTCAACAACTACATTGTGTTCATTGATCTGGGCCAACCTCTTTATAGTAGTGATTTTTAACTCCACAAGCACAAGAGAAAGAAGGACACAAAGATCTGCTTTCAACAGGCCAAATCTTTCCAGGAACTGTTTTTGTATTGCTCATGAGCGGAAATTTTTGTTTTTTTCTTTACAATTTTAAATTAAAAAAAAAAAAGTAGAGCCTGAGACATTTATGGCTCAAAAAGCCTAAAATATTTAGTATTTGACTAGATACAGAAAAAGTTTTCTGATCTCTGCTTCAACTGGGGAAAATTCTTTACTATTACCTCAATAAAAGTTTGTATCTAAAAGGTCCAGGAAAATGGCTAACATATACAATTTAATCCAATACAGTTTAATAGAATTTAATTCCATGTAGCATATTGGTTTCAGTTATTTACTATTTGCAAGGCACCTAGGAAAACTAGAAAAACAGTAAATGCCAAAATGAGTAGACTACATTTACCGTTCATACCCTTTAGAAAAGAGAAATAAGACAAATAAAATGATAGTAATAAAATAAAAGGTACAACATAATTCATAAAAGTAGACATATTTCAGTAGCTATTGGCAAAAACATGATGGGAAAAAAAGACTAATCTATATCCAGAGATATAAGAAAAGTCACCTGGGATTTAGATATTACTTGAGACAAATGTGGTAAAAAGTGTAATTTTAGTCTACAAGAGATGAGGCAGAAGTAGAGCATCCCTGCAGAGGAAATTGTGGGTGAAAGGCAAAAATGTGATAAACTGCAATTAGGGCAAATATGGATAGTAGAGTTCTGAAATAATGGATTAGTGCTATAGTGAACAATAGGGGCTGGCCAAATTTTTCTGTTAAGACACAGAATGTTTTGGCCTTTGTAGCCATAATACTGTCTCTATTCCAATGATCGAACTCTGTAGTTACATCATGAATGTTACCATTGACAGTATGAAATTAATAGGAATTCTGTGTTCCAATAAAATATTATTTATAAAAACAGTGGTATGGATTTGATCTATGGGTCATAGTTTGATGAATCCTGATGTGTAGAACCAAAAAAGAAAACAGATTCATTAGGCAATAAGGATTTTTTGAACATTTGTGATCAGGGCCATAATACACATTAAGGATGCATGTAGTCAGTGATCCTTAAAATTAGGAATACAGACACATAGTTCTATGCTATCTTACCTTGTTTTCACACAAGAGTTTACTCATAAATTAGTTTAATCACACAAGACATGATGTAATTTGGTGTCAGTGTAATCAACAATTGTTAACAATACAATGGGTGCTATAGGTATTCAGAAACAAGAAAGATTGCTGTGATGATTAATATTATGTGTCGACTTGGCTAGACTATGGTGCCCAGTTGGTCAAACACTAGAATGGATGTTGCTGTGATGTTATTTTTAGATGTGATTAACATTTAAATAAGCAGATTTTGAGTGAAAGTAGATTATCCTCCATAATATAAGTGGTCTTCTTCCAATCAGTTGAAGGTATTGAAAGCAAAGACTGAGGTTTTCCAAAGTACAAGAAATGTAGCTTCAAGAGTCCAGCATGGAAATCCCATGGGTTTCAAATCTTGTGGAATCTGGATTCAAGACTGTACCATGAACTCCTTTGAAGTTCCAACTGCCAGCTTGCCCTGTGAATTTCAGACTTGCCAGATGCTGCACAATTCCATGATCCAATTCCTTAAAAATAAATCTCTTGAATGGCTCAGTAGGTTAAGCCTCCAACTATTGATTTTTGCTCAGGTCATGATCTTAGGGTTGTGGGGTCAAGCCCCACATCAGGCTCTGTGCCCAGCATGGAGTCTGCTTGCCCCTCTCCTCTCTCTCTCTCTCTTTCTCATAAATAAATAAATAAATAAATAAATCTCTTGATAGATAGATGGATAGATGATAGATATGGATGGATGGATAGATGTAGGTATACAGATAGGTAGAGGTAGATATAGAGACAGAGACATGGATGTAGGTATCAATATCTCCTATTGTTTCTCTTTCTCTGGAGAGCCCTGACTGATACCATCACCATTCATTGAATAAGATTCAAAGATGGAAGGAAGCTCAGGCAAGGAGGGTAGGTATTAAACTTGAAAACTTCTTTATAGTTAGAAAAAAAAAGCTGACAATATGATGGATTTGATTTTTAGGTTTTTCTCAAAAAATGTTCTTGCCTCCAAACAACCAAAAGTAATTATGATACTCATTCTAAGAGATCCATATTAATCATATGCCAAACCAAATACATCATAAGAAAATAATACTACAGAATAATTTCTTATGAATTTGGATGCAAAAATGTTCAGCAAAATACTTGCAAACCAATTTAGTCAACATATAAAAATAATCATACACCTTGGCCAAGTGGGATTTATCCCAGGATGCAGGTTGGCTTAACAACCAAATATAAATTAATTTAATATACCATATCTTTTGAATAAAAAACAAAATAAATCATTATTATCTAACTTATGCAGAAAGAGCATTTGAAATACGGTAACATCCTTTCATGATAAAAGCATGAAATATATACATACATACTATAAATAGGGGAGGAAACTTTACCTAATAAAGGGCATCTATGAAAAACCTAGCATCACATGTAATGGTGAAAGATTGGATGCTTTCTTCCTATAATCAAGAACGAGACAAAAATGTTGCTCTCGCCACTTTTATTCACCCTTTTACTGGGAGTTCTAGACAAAGTTTTAAGCAAGAAAAAGAAATAAAAAGCCTTCAGATGAGATCAGGTGTGTTCAGGGTGGTATGGCCATAGATAGCAGGAAGGGAAAACTGAAGGGGGGTGGATCGAAGGGGGAGATGAACCATGAGAGACTATGGACTCTGAGAAACAAACTGAGGGTTCTAGAGGGGAGGGGGGTGGGGGGATGGGTTAGCCTGGTGATGGGTGTTAAAGAGGGCACGTACTGAATGGAGCACTGGGTGTTATACGCAGACAATGAATCATGGAACACTACATCAAAAACTAATGGTGTAATGTATGGTGATTAACATAACATAATAAAAAAAAAAGCCTTCAGTTTGGAAAAAGAAAGTAAAAGAATCTCAATTTACAGATGACATGGTCTTGTATGTAGAAAACCTTAAGGAATCAACTAAAAAGCTATCCCAACTAATAAACTTGTCCATCAAAGGGCGCCTGGGTGGCTCAGTCTTTAAGCATCTGCCTTTGGCTCAGGTCATGATCCCAGGGTCCTGGAATTGAGTCCCGCATGGGGCTCCCTGCTCAGTGGGAAGCCTGCTTCTCCCTCTCCCACTCCCCCTGCTTGTGTTCCCTGTCTCCCTGTGTCTTTCTCTGTCAAATAAATAAATAAAATCTTAAAAAAAAAAAAATGTCCATCAAGGTTGCAGAATACAAGGTCGGCATAAAAAATCAATGGTGTTTCTATATAGCAGCATGAACAGTATGAAATAGAACTAAGAAAACAATAATATTTACAATAACTTTGGAAAAGAATAAAATACTTAGGAATAAATGTAACAAAAAAGTGCAAAGCATAGGGGAAACTATAAAATATGGTTGAAAGTAAAGATGGTCTAAATAAATGGAACAAAATTCCATCGGAAGAATTAATATTAAGACAGCAATGCTCTCAAACTGATCTACAGACTTAATCTCTATTAGAATTCCAGCTAAGATTTTGTAAAAATTGCTAGACAATATAAGAGTCCATATGGAACTGCAACGGACCCATGAGAGCCAAAACAATCCTGAAAAAGAAGAACAAAAAGGAGGACTCAAATTTCTTGATCTCACAACAAGCAATGGTAATCAAGACAGAGTGGCACAAGAATACTTGGATAGACCTATATCTTAATGTAATTGAATTGAAGGTCCAGAAATAAAACTGTGCACCTTTGTTATTTTTAACAATGGTGCCAGAAATAAAACTGTGCATCTATGATTAACTTATCTTTAACAACGGTGCCAAGATCTTTGAATGGGCAAAGGACAGTCTTTTGAACACATTGTACTGGGTCAAGTGGATTAACACATGCAAAAGAAATAGTTGGACCCCCTTTTCATACCATACACAAAAATTAACTTGAAACTTACCAACACTTAAATGGGAGAGGTAAAGCAATAAAACTATTTTAAAAAAGAAATAAATATAAATCTTCATGACTTCGGATTTTAGCAATTGATTGGGTATGGCACCAATCCAAGATCAACAAAAGAAAAAATAGATGAATTTGACTCACCAAAATTTAAAAAAAAAAAAAAAAAAACTTTTCTGCTTTAAAGGGCACTTTAAGAAAGTAAAAGATAGTTCACAGAATGAGAGAAAGTAATTGCTAATCATATACCTGATAAGGGACTTACCTAGAATTTAAAAAGAATGAATCTGGGGGCGCCTGGGTGGCTCAGTTGGTTAAGTGACTGCCTTCGGCTCAGGTCATGATCCTGGAGTCCCAGGATCGAGTCCCACATCGGGCTCCCTGCTCAGTGGGGAGTCTGCTTCTCCCTCTGACCCTCTCCCCTCTCATGCTCTCTCTCTCTCTATCTCATTCTCTCTCTCAAATAAATAAATAAAATCTTTAAAAAGAATAAATAAATAAAAAGAATGAATCCATCTCAAAAGTAAAAAGACACCTAATTAAAAAATGGGCAAAGATTCTGAATACTCGTGTCTCCAAAAAAGAAAAACAAATGACCAAAAAACACGAAAAGATGCTCCAAATCATTAGTCATTAGGAATATGCACATCAAAAGCACACTATGATATTATTTTGAACCCACTAGGATGGCTAGAATCAAAAGCCAGATAATCACAGTGAATAGGAAGAGGCTTATGGGTGAAAACTTCTGCTGACACTCCAACTCCCCCAAATTTAAACAGAGGGGAAATAAAATTGCAGTCCCTTCCTGCTGCAAGAACCAGAAACCAAATTTATCCAGCTACTGCTTGAGTTACAATCTGAGGAAAGAAATAATCATGCAATCAGAATCTGTGCCAAGTCACCCAGGGCCTTAGGAGCTGAATTACTTGTAACTCCATCATTTGAGTCCCGTGCCTTCAGTGGAGGCCTGGGGTTGAATTAGGAGAGGTCAGGGAAGTCTGAACTTAGAGAAAGGGTGAAAAATCCATCACACACACACACACACACACACACACACACACACAGGAAGATCCTAATCAAGATGAAATTGTGAACTAAAATTTTAAAATGTTAGGAAAGTTACATTGTGAAAAGTAAATTCAACAAATTCAACAAAGAATACATTTTATTCTGAAGGACTTTAAGAAAAACGCTTTAAAACAGATATATTTAAAATGCCCAGATATGTCTGCCAACCTTTATTTTCCCCTCTGTACAGTGGTCAAGTAGCAGATGCAGCCTTTCACAGATCTTCCCGAGGATTCTAGAAGGCAACAGGATGGAAGGACACTCTTCATATTCCATATTGTGAACACAGTAATCCAACACAAGGAAGGGACCTCTACTGACCAGACGCCGGTTTTTGCTGGCCAAAAGTTTTGTAACTGAACTAACACGAGTTCTCCCCTTGGTGAGTTACAGGTAGAGACTGCACCAGGTGATGGTGTCACACAAAGGAAACCTTATTTGCAGTAAATAAGGAGCTCACAGGGAAAACTTCCAAAGCCCTGACTCCCCTTCCCAAAAGCAGGAGTGAATGGATTACTTTTTTTTTTTTTTCTTTAAGATTTTATTTATTTATTTATTTGAGAGAGAGAGAGAGCAAGCACAAGCAGGGGGAGGGACAGAGGGAGAGGGAGAAGCAGACTCCCAGCTGATCAGGGAGCCCGACATGGGACTCCATCCCAGGACCCTGGGATCATGACCTGAGCCGAAGGCAGTTGCTTAACCGACTGAGCCACTGAGGCGCCTCTGAATGGGTTACTTTTATTTAGGGTTGCAATAAATATTCAGAAAGAGAAGCTTTGTCATCACAGGTAGATGCAGGCATAAGGTTGCACAGGTACTTAGAAAACATGTCTATCCAGGGATCTTGTTAATGGTAATGAAGCTTGTGCCCCTCCCGGGACAGAGACTTGAACATTATAGTGTCCGACCAGGAAAAGAGGCTATGGGCAGGCTCCAGCATAAAATGGACAGGGTCCTGGCTTCCTTATCTCAGCTAAGTGCCCTGCTGACTTTTGAAACAGCACTGGGAGTTTTCTTACAGATTTATTACCTCTGATAGTTAGGTTAGGGAGTTGTTAGTTTCTGCATTCCTTTTGTTCCCTTAAAATCCTTAACTCCTGAGGCTTTTGCATTTCTTTCTAATTCTGTCAACCTCCTAGAAAGTTCTGCAAGAAGTGTGCTCTGGCAAGTAGGGCAAAGGTCACAGAAAATAGCTGGGGGCCTAAAATGATTTCTCTTGTGCCAGAAAACTATATCTTATCTTTCTTTCCTCTGGGGAGCCCTAACTCTTTCTGCTTACAGATGGAGGTTGGCACCATGGTCACAGTCTACAGCTTCCAGATAGAGTCTTCCCTGTATTTAGTGCTACATCAAACAATCATCAGGAAGCCCTCCCTCCAGTCATTTTGCTCAGACATGTGTTGGTGACAGGTGATTTGCACCAAATGTCCCACACTTGTGCACTCATACCCACCCCCAAATGCTATAAAAAGATGGCTCTTCAAACTAACATTTCCATACCCCCCCACACACAAAAAAACCCATGAAATAAGGGCCCTCTTTACTTTGGTTTTATTTGCATATCAAGAAGTGACCTTATTCCTGTGCCCAAGCAACCTCAAAGTCTTTTCCATGAGATGACTGGGAAAAGAGTCCTTGAAAAGATTGAGCCAAGGCAAGAAATCATACAACCACATACAGGGGGTTATAAATGAAGAATTGTAGAATTTGAACAGAAAAGCAAAAAGGAATACAGGAAATTGAAAATGTTGTCATTTAAATTAAAAGCTCATTAAATTGATAAATTAGAGGATGCTTAGACAAGTCCATTTGTGAACCCAGAGCCCTGGCCATGATCAACCATACAAGGCCATACAGCAGCAGAGTTTGTGGTTTTAGTTCTCTTAGAGAATTTACATAATGCCTACAGAATGGGATAGATGAAAAGTACAAGATACCTCAGAGATCTTATACTTTGTGCTGCCTCCTGAAAATACCACGTGTTCTCTCTTGTATTATCTTTTCTAAAGGACATGGGAAACATGTTTTTCACTGTTCTAACTATTAAAATACAAAATATACTTACATGCCCTTCCTGTCAATCATCCTGGCTATTTGTGGCAAAAGCAATGAAGACTGTCCTCACAGAGCTGGACTGGAGACAACCTGTTTACACATGCAATGAAAAAGCAGGATGATGGTGGGGTGCCTGGGATAAGAGTATGGGGTAAAATGGATTTCCTAGTTTTGCTCAAATATTTCAGATACTTGAAAGAGAATAATCTCAGATCTCAGTATTAGAAACTCCTAGTAGTTTGTGCCAGTATATTAGTTATTATTTAATAGAGTCTGAATATAAAATAAAGGGTTTGTTATAGAAAACCATTTGACAAATGTTTGCCTCATAGAATTCTGAAATGTTTTCTCACTTTTTTATAAAAAGAATTTATTAAGTTTTTAAATTATTAAGATTAATATATTAATCTATTCAGTCTTAGATTATGGGCTTGGCAAATATTAAATTTTTGATATTTGACCAAAGATTCAAAATATTTGAGTATTCTGGTGCATTCACCTACATGGTATGTGTGTCCCCACCTACTCCTTTGATCTTCATCCCTGGGTGTTTATACTTCCATACCCTTTCCTCCTCTTGAGTGTTAGAGGGATCTCTACTTTCTTCTAACAAAAGAATATGGCAAAGAAATGAGATTTCACTTCCATGATTAGGTTACATCATAGACCTGTCAGATAGCTAATTCACTCTAGGGAACCTCTCCTTAGCTGACTTTGGAGAAAAAAGTCACTATGTTGGAAGGCCTACAGGACAAGGATCTGAGGCTGGCATCTAAAAGCTGGGGGCACTCTCCAGCTGACAATGTAACCAAACTAATGTGAGTTTGCCCCTTGGTGAGTCACAGATAGAAACTACACCAAGTGGAGTTGTCTCACAAAGGAAATTTTATTTGTAGCAAATAAGGAGATCATAGGGAATAACTTCCAAAGTCCCACATGACTCCTGGAGCAAGGGTGAATGGGTTCCTTTTGGAGCCTTGTCATTGTATATAGAAGTGAGTATAGGGTTGTGCAAGTTCCTTAAGAAAACATGCTTATAGGGGCGCCTGGGTGGCTCAGTCGTTAAGCATCTGCCTTCAGCTCAAGTCATGATCCCAGGGTCCTGGGATCGAGCCCCACGTCGGGCTTCCTGCTCAACGGGGATCCTTCTTCTCCCTCTCCCACTCCCCCTGCTTGTGTTCCCTCTCTCACTGTCTCTCTCTGTCAAATAAATAAATAAACAGATCTTAAAAAAAAAAAAGAAAACATGCTTATACATACATTGTATGTTATGTAAATGAGGCTTGTGCTCCTCCTTGGGTGCAGATTTTAGTAATATAGTGAGAAAGGTGATTGTCAGCCATTCTAGAGACCACTTCATGGTCTCTCTGTGCAAACCCGAGTTGGGAGTTAATCTCAAACTGGTCTGGGTGGTCTGGGCTGCCAGAACTCTTTATCCAGGTAGTTATTGCTTGAGGGGTAGTTTCTGTTTCCATCGTGGGATGCTATGCCCCTCATGTCTTTTGCTTGAGTTAAGAACTTGGCTGGAGAGAGAAGCTGAAGGAAAAATGTGGGGCCAAAGATCAGTGGGTATAAGCAGGTGAGCAGTAAAGGTCAGGTCGGCAGGGTCCAGCTGGTGACAACAACTAGCAGGAAACTGGTGCTTTCAGGGTATTGCTGATGCCAGGAAATGAATCCTACCCAGAAGCTGAGAGAATGTGGAAGGGGGTTTTCCCCAGCAAAGCCTTCAGATGAGATGCAGCCTGGCTGACACCTTGGTTGCTGCTTTCTGATACCCTACACAGAAGACCCAGCCAAGCTGTGACTGGACTCCTGACACAGTGCTGTGGGATAAAAAACGTGTGCTGTGAGAGAAGCCAGAATCCTACCAGGCTTTTGAATAAATATGAAATTTGCCTTTTTGTGAGTTCAAAGTGTTTCTTTCAAATGTAACTGATAAGAATTTAGTTCTTTTTCCTTTTCTGTGTGTGTTGTTTTGTTATCTTAAAAATGTAGTGTGTTCCAAAAGTTCTTTTGGATTCCAAAAATCCAAAGAAATTGTTCAATTTTCCCTTAGAGAAGAAAACTTAAGAGAGAAATATTTAAATGAAATGTACGTACTTTCTATTAGTCAACCATGTAGTCATACTCAGAATTTTTAAAAAAATGTTATAAATAGAAAGCTCAATATTTCACATGCTGGAGTTTGAGTTTGGGATCACAACATATTGCACATGCAGAATCACACTGGTTCCAAGGAAGCTGAGCTACACGGAACAACTTTAGCAACACGCATGTGGTACTTGAAAAGATCTTCAAAATGTGGCCAGGAAGAAACTCTAATTGTCTTGCCATTGCTGAATCAGTCATATTTAAACATAAAAAGAGAGTTGAATATGTAAAATGCAACATAAGCAATATTTGCATCTTTGAAGGGAGGAAGGTAGAAAAGTAGGATAGGCTTTTATCATGAGTGAATCCCAACAGAGAATGTTGTATGTGAAAATTGGAACACATGTTTAGAGGTCTTTCCTCCTCAGGAATTAGATCTGGTCTCTGCTAAGACAGAGAGGTCAGACTCTGCTCCTTCTTTCCTTTTAGGTCTTTGGACAGATGTATTTAAACTTTATTAAAGAATCACATCATACTGTCCAAATATGGATGTCATGATGGATGAGAAACTTCAGTAGAAAGGCTACCACAGATAACTCACAAATGATGGGGAAAAAAATGGAACCTCAGTGAAGAATCCTTGCTTTGGCTTCAATGTAAAATTAAATGTGATTGAAAAACATGATTGTACAAAGAGACATGACTGAAAGATAAAAGGAAGAAGACAACTTAATCAGATTGAAATGGTAGCAAGAAAACTTAATGAGAACATCACCCAAGAGATTAATAAACACTGTTTTTATGAGTACCATTGCAGATATAATTAGTAACTAGAATAGTGTGGGTCCCTGATCCACCATGACTGGGGAGCCTTCTAAGAAGGTGTTCTATGATGACACGGCAACAAAGGGGAATGCCGTGTGATGACAGAGACAGGGAGGGAAGTTATGCAGCTGCAGGTGAAGAAATACCAAGGTTAAATGTCAGAAACTAAGAGAAAGTCCTGAATCCAATTCTTGCCCAGATACTTCAAGAGAGCCTGGACCTCTTTGAACCTTGACTTCTTATTTTTGTTGCTGTTTTAAGCCACCCAGTATTTTGTTGTGATAACGCAAGGAAACCTAAAAGGAATATTAATATTTTTTCCTAAGTATTGTAATTTAGCTGCAACAGAATTCATAAAGGACCCTGAACAGTGTACTTTAGAAGCCAGACAGGCTCAGAAAAAGACTGGCTATGAAAAGATTAAGACCACTCAGTTGTTTGAATTTAAGAAACTTTAGTTTTATTTTCCAATGTGGTCCTCCAATCCTGTTCTTTCTGATGATGTTTACTAATGCTTTTATTGGCATTTAACTTATTTTTCTCCTGAGTGGCTCCAACCAATGAATGTGTGTGATTTGAAATTCATAAGTTATGGTAAAATCACAACTAGCTGGATAACAAATAATGCTATTTCCAGCTGTCTGGACTAATAGGTGTCTCCCACGATAAGAGAAACTTCATTAGGAGATAGTCCATGTTCACTTTTATTCTTCCAAATAACTAAATTAAATTAGTAATAATGATATTGAAGAAATAATTGTATATAACATATAGTGGGTTCCTAACAGCCAGTTACTTTTAGAGTGCTTTATGTGACATACTTGCATACACTTACAACTTATGATAGTGTTATAAGGCATGGTCTATTACACCATTTTTGAAATTAAGAAACTGAAGCAGAGAGTTTTGATAACTTGCCCAACATGACTGATCAGAAAAGCAGCAGACCCGGGAATTGATCCAGGTACAATAACTTCAGAGCCCAGTTTTTCAACCATTAAATTTTACTCTATAATGAAGCTGCCTTATGTGTCAGTACATAAGATATAGTGGGTTCACTTTCATTGCTTAACCCAAGAGACTTAGACTTCTGTACATGGCAGGTCCTGTGAAATTATCTGGCTTTGCCTCAAGAGACAGTGAGTGCCATATTGGCTCACTACACTGATGTAAATAAATAATGAAAAATTCTAACACTAGGTCAAATGTGTTTCATCATTTTAATTAAACCCACTGTACTTACTATTAATTCTTCTGAAAGGACTATGGCCTACAAAGTTATGGAGATTCTATAACAGTCTTTATTTATTTGGTGCTCTCATAAGGGTGAGAGTATGATCCGGTGGCTCAATGAGAGTGATATGCTTAATTTCCAGATCATGTTAATCTGAAACCACCTGACATGGCATCTTTTATTTTGTGCTCTAGGATATGTCAATCTAAGGGGAGGCCATGGAATTGGATATTATATGAACCTAACCAACAATGTAAATACAAATTTTTTTTTATTCTTATGTTAATCCCCCTACATTACATCATTAGTTTTAGATGTAGTGTTCCATGATTCATTGTTTGTGCATAACACCCAGTGCTCCATGCAGACTGTGCCCTCCTCAATACCCACCACCAGGCTAACCCATCCTCCCACCCCCCTCACCTCTAGAACCCTGTTTGTTTTTCAGAGTCCATTGTCTCTCATGGTTCGTCTCCCCCTCCGATTTCCCCCCTTCATTCTTCCCCTCCCGATACCTTCTTCTTCTTCTTCTTTTTTTTTTTTTTTAACATATATTGCATTATTTGTTTCAGAGGTACAGATCTGAGATTCAACAGTCTTGCACAATTCACAGCGCTTACCAGAGCACATACCGTCCCCAGTGTCTATCACCCAGTCACCCCATCCCTCCCACCCCACGCCCCACTCCAGCAACACTCAGTTTGTTTCCTGTGATTAAGAAGTCCTCATATCAGTGAGATCATATGATACATGTCTTTCTCTGATTGACTTATTTTGCTCAACATAATACCCTCCAGTTCCATCCACGTCGTTGCAAATGGCAAAATCTCATTCCTGTTGATGGCTGCATAATATTCCATTGTATATATACACCACTTCTTCTTTATCCATTCATCTGTCTATGGACATCTTGGCTCTTTCCACAGTTTGGCTATTGTGGACATTGCTGCTATGAACATCGGGGTGCACGTACCCTTTTGGATCCCTACTTTTGTATCTTTGGGGTAAATACCCAGTAGTGCAATTGCTGGATCATATGGTAGCTCTATTTTCAACTTTTTGAGGAACCTCCATACAGTTTTCCAGAGTGGCTGCACCAGCTTGCATTCCCACCAACAGTGTAGGAGGGTTGCTTTGGCTGAGGTCAAAGAGGTTGCTGCCTGTGTTCTCCTTTAGGATTTGGATGGACTCCTGTCTCACATTGAGGTCTTTCAACCATTTGGAGTCTATTTTTGTGTGTGGTCTAAGGAAATGGTCCAGTTTCATTCTTCTGCATGTGGCTATCCAACTTTCCCAACACCATTTGTTGAAGAGACTGTCTTTTTGCCATTGGACGTTCTTTCCTGCTTTGTCAAAGATGAGTTGACCGTAGAGTTGAGGGTTCATTTCTGGGCTCTCTATTCTGTTCCATTGATCTATGTGTCTGTTTTTGTGCCAGTACCATACTGTCTTGATGATGACAGCTTTGTAAAAGAGCTGGAAGTCCGGAACTGTGATGCCACCAGCTTTGCTTTTCTTTTTCAACATTCCTCTGGCTATTCGGGGTCTTTTCTGGTTCCATACAAATTTTAGGATGATTTGTTCCATTTCTTTGAAAAAAGTGGATGGTATTTTGATGGGGATTGCATTGAATGTGTAGATTGCTCTAGGTAGCATTGACATCTTCACAATATTTGTTCTTCCAATCCATGAGCATGGAACGTTTTTCCATTTCTTTGTGTCTTCCTCAATTTCTTTCATGAGTATTTTATAGTTTTCTGAGTACAGATCCTTTGTCTCTTTGGTTAGATTTATTCCTAGGTATCTTATGGTTTTGGGTGCAATTGTAAATGGGATCGACTCCTTCATTTCTCTTTCATCTGTCTTGTTGTTGGTGTATAGGAATGCCACTGACTTCTGTGCATTGATTTTATATCCTGCCACTTGACTGAATTCCTGTATGAGTTCTAGCAGTTTTGGGGTGGAGTCTTTGGGGTTTTCCACATAAAGTATCATATCATCTGCAAAGAGTGAGAGTTTGACTTCTTCTTTGCTGATTTGGATGCCTTTGATTTCTTTTTGTTGTCTGATTGCTGTGGCTAGGACTTCCAATACTATGTTGAATAGCAGTGGTGATAGTGGACATCCCTGCTGTGTTCCTGACCTTAGGGGGAAAGCTCTCAGTTTTTCCCCATTGAGAATGATATTCGCTGTAGGTTTTTCATAGATGGCTTTTATGATATTGAGGTATATACCCTCTATCCCTATACTCTGAAGAGTTTTGATCAAGAAAGGATGCTGTACTTTGTCAAAAGCTTTTTCTGCGTCTATTGAGAGGATCATATGATTCTTGTTCTTTCTTTTGTTAATGTATTGTATCACATTGATTGATTTGCGGATGTTGAACCAACCTTGCAGCCCAGGGATAAATCCCACTTGGTCGTGGTGAATAATCCTTTTAATGTACTGTTGGATCCTATTGGCTAGTATTTTGGTGAGAATTTTTGCATCCATGTTCATCAGAGATATTGGTCTGTAATTCTCCTTTTTGATGGGGTCTTTGTCTCATTTTGGGATCAAGGTAATGCTGGCCTCATAAAATGAGTTTGGAAGTTTTCCTTCCATTTCTATTTTTTGGAACAGTTTCAGAAGAATAGGTATTAATTCTTCTTGAAATGTTTGGTAGAATTCCCCTGGGAAGTCATCTGGCCCTGGGCTTTTGTTTTTTGGGAGATTTTTGATGACTGCTTCAATTTCCTTAGTGGTTATAGGTCTGTTCAGGTTGTCTATTTCTTCCTGGTTCAGTTTTGGTAGTTGATACATCTCTAGGAATGCATCCATTTCTTCCAGGTTATCTAATTTGGTGGCATAGAGTTGCTCATAATATGTTCTTATAATTGTTTGTATTTCTTTGGTGTTGGTTGTGATCTCTCCTCTTTCATTCATGATGTTGTTGATTTGGGTCATTTCTCTTCTCTTTTTGATAAGTCTGGCCAGGGGTTTGTCAATCCTGTTAATTCTTTCAAAGAACCAGCTCCTAGTTTCGTTGATCTGTTCTACTGTTCTTTTAGTTTCTATTTCATTGATTTCTGCTCTGATCTTTATGATTTCTCTTCTCCTGCTGGGTTTAGGCTTTATTTGCTGTTCTTTCTCCAGCTCCTTTAGGTGGAGGGTTAGGTTGTGTACTTGAGACCTTTCTTGTTTCTTGAGAAAGGCTTGTATTGCTATATACTTTCCTCTTAGGACTGCCTTTGCTGCATCCCAAAGATTTTGAATAGTTGTGTTTTCATTTTCATTGGTTTCCATGTATTTTTTTAATTCTTCTTTAATTTCCTGGTTGACCCATTCATTCTTCAGTAGGATGCTCTTTAGCCTCCATGTTTTTGAGTTCTTTCTGACTTTCCTCTTGTGATTGAGTTCTAGTTTCAAAGCATTGTGGTCTGAAAATAGGCAGGGAATGACCCCAATCTTTTGGTACCGGTTGAGACCTGATTTATGACCTAGGATGTGATCGATTCTGGAGAATGTTCCATGGGCACTAGAGAAGAATGTGTATTCCGTTGCTTTGGGGTGGAATGTTCTGAATATGTCTGTGAAGTCCATTTGGTCCAGTGTGTCATTTAAAGTCTTTATTTCCTTGTTGATCTTTTGCTTAGACGATCTGTCCATTTCAGTGTGGGGGGTGTTAAAGTCCCCCACTATTATTGTATTGTTGTCGATGTGTTTCTTTGCTTTTGTTATTAATTGCCTTATATAATTGGCTGCTCCCATGTTAGGGGCATAGATATTTACAATTGTAGATCTCCTTGTTGGATAGACCCTTTAAGTAAGATATAATGTCCTTCCTCATCTCTTATTACAGTCTTTGGTTTAAAATCTAATTTGTCTGATAGAAGGATTGCCACCCCAGCTTTCTTTTGGTGTCCATTAGCATGGTAAATGGTTTTCCACCCCCTCACTTTCAATCTGGGGCTGTCTTTGGGTCTAAAATGAGTCTCTGGCAGACAGCATATCGATGGGTCTTGTTTTTTAATCCAGTCTGATAGCCTGTGTCTTTTGATTGGGGCATTGAGCCCATTTACATTCAGGGTAACTATTGAAAGATAGGAATTTAGTGCCACGGTATTGCCTGTAAAGTGACTGTTACTGTATATTGTCTGTGTTCCTTTCTGGTCTATGTTGCTTTTAGGGTCTCTCTTTGCTTAGAGGACCCCTTTCAAGATTTCTTGTAGGGCTGGTTTTGTGTTTTCAAATTCCTTTAGTTTTTGTTTGTCCTGGAAGCTTTTTATCTCTCCTTCAATTTTCAATGACAGCCTAGCTGGATATAATATTCTTGGCTGCATATTTTTCTCATTTAGTGCTCTGAATATATCCTGCCAGTCCTTTCTAGCCTGCCAGGTCTCTGTGGATAGGTCTGTTGCCAATCTAATGTTTCTACCATTGTAGGTTACATATCTCTTCTCCTGAGCTGCTTTCAGGATTTTCTCTTTGTCTATGAGACTCGTAAGTTTTACTATTAGATGTCGGGGTGTTGACCTATTTTTATTGATTTTGAGAGGGGTTCTCTGTGCTTCCTGGATTTTCATGCCTGTTTCCTTCCCCAAATTAGGGAAGTTCTCTGCTATAATTTGCTCCATTATACCTTCTGCCCCTCTCTCTCTTTCTTCTTCTTCTGGGATCCCAATTATTCTAATGTTGTTTCGTCTTATGGTATCGCTTATCTCTCGAATTCTGCCCTCGTGATCCAGTAGTTATTTATCTCTCTTTTTCTCAGCTTCTTGATTTTCCATCATTTGGTCTTCTATATCACTGATTCTCTCTTCTGCCTCATTTATCCTAGCAGTTAGCGCCCCCATTTTTTATTGCACCTCATTAATAGCCTTTTGATTTCTACTTGGTTGGATGTTAGTTCTTTTACTTCTCCAGAAAGGGTTTCTCTAATAACTTCCATATTTTTTTCAAGCCCCACTAGTATCTTTAAAGTGATGATTCTGAACTGTAGATCTGACATCGTACTAATGTCCATATTGAGTAGGTCCCTGGCAGTCGGTACTACCTTTTGTTCTTTTTGTTGAGGTGATTTTTTCCGTCTTGTCATTTTGTGCAGAGGAGAATAGATTAATGAGAGAACAAAATGCTAGCAGAGTAACAACGTCCCCAGAAAATATCTCTAAACAAATCAGAAAAGACCTGAAGCAGTGGAACAAGAAATGGAAAGAGAGAAAAAAGAAAAAGAAAAAAAAAGAAAAAGAAAAAGATAAAGATATAAACAAACAAAAACAAACAAAACAAAACAACAACAACAAAAAAAAACAGAATGTGATCAAATATGATCAGGCTGGTATATAGATCAGTGCCACACACTAAATTTGGGGTGTATTTTGGTCTGTTAGAAGAAAGTGCCTCCCAAATTTTAAAAAATGAAAAACTTATATATGTACAAAAATAAGGGTTGATATGATGAAGGGATGGAATATGACTGTAAAGATGGAAATTATAAAAAATTTTATAAAAGGAATTGATAAGAAGTTGTTTGAAAAAAGAAAGAAGAGGATTTAAAAAAAGAAAAAAGAAAAAAAAAGGAAGAGAATGTGATCAGGCACGGGAGTAGAAAAAACCATATACTAGAGATTTAGGGTATATTTTAATCTGTTAGAAGAAACCATCTCAAAATTTTAAAGATAGAACAACTTATATATATATATGCCAAAAATATGGGTAACTACTATGAAGGGATAGAATATGACTCTAAAAATGAAAAATAAAAATGTTTTTAAAAAAAGGGATTGATAAGATGTTGGTTGAAAAAGGGAAAAAGAAAAATTCAAAAAAAAGAAATAAAAAAGAAAAAAAGACAGTTAAAAAAAATTAACTTTGAAAGACTAAAGAATCATGGTAAAAAAGCCATGAATTCTATGTGCAGTATTTCCCTAGCGCTGGAGTTCTGCCCTTCTCATTGATCGGTAAACTTCGTCTTGGCTGGCTGTTCTCGCTGATCTTCTGGGGAGGGGCCTGTTGCCATGGTTTCCAAATGTCTCTGCCGGAGGCGGTATTGCCCTGCCCTTGCCCCCTCCCGGCTAAGTAATCTGTTTGGGTTTGCTCTCCAGGGCTTTTGTTCCCTGTGAGCTTTCCGTACAGCTTTGGAGGCAGAGGGTGAAAATGGCAGCCTCCCAATCTCCGCCCCGGAGGAGCCGAGAACTCGGGGCCCCATTCCTCAGTGAGTCCCTAGAGAAAAGCCGTCAGTCACTCCCGTCTCCCCGGTCTCCGGCCGCACTCCGTGCTCACCTGGCCTGTGACCGCGCGTTTCTATCTCTGGCACCCGACCCTGGGTGGAGTCTCCAAACCCAGCAGATCCCTGCAGTGTGCTCCCGCGCCACTCCTCCCGGGGGAGGAAGGTGAGTCTCCCCGGATCTGCCGCTTGTTGGGTCCCTGCTGGAGGAGCAGTGGCCCGACTGTGCCGCGGATCACGGTTTATGGCAACCCTGAGCTGAGAGCCTGCGCCTCAGCTCCGTCTCTGCAGCTGGCTTCCCTGCTGATTCCTGGGAGCTCTGCCACACTCAGGCACCCCTGGTCTTTCTGTGACCCCGAGGGTCCTGAGACCACACTGTCCCGGATGGTTCCACCCCCCGCTTAGCCACCTGAGTGACGTTCCTCAGCGGAGCAGACTTTTAAAAGTTCCGAATTTGTGCTCCGGGGCTCTATCACTTGCCAGAAGCGGCCAGTGGGGGCCCCTCCCCTGCTGTCTATCCTCCCGAATATCGCTTTGGATTCACTTCTCTGCACGTCCTACCTTCCAGAAAGTGGTCGTTTTTCTGATGAGAGAGTTGTTGCTATTTTTTTCTTCAATCTCCTGTTGAGTTTGTAGGTGTTCAGAATGGTTTGATCCCTATCCAGCTGAATTCCTGAGAGGAGACGAAATCCAGGTCTCCTACTCCTCCGCCATCTTGCTCCATCCCCAACAATGTAAATACAAATTAATAACAAATTTAATACTGTGGATAGCAGGCTCTGAGCTGTAAACATAAAAACACCCATTCCTGGAAGCTTAGTCCTTCATAGTCAGAATCAGTGTCAGTATTTTCCTGAATTATGTGGTTGCTGAACCTGAAGCAAACATCTCTTTCTTTCATTTTAACTTTCATAATGGAATGGCAGAAGGGTTTCTATAACTTAAAGAAAATCTCTATAACCCTTAATGAGAAGTGTTTCCATAACATCTGTTCCCAGTTGGGAGGAAAAAATTAAAGAGTGAAATTTTCCACCTGTGAACAACTCCACATAGAAGAATAAATCCTTGGGGTGCCTCGGTGGCTCAGTCGTTAAGGGTCCTGGGATCGAGCCCCACATCAGGCTCACTGCTTGGCGGGAAGCCTGCTTCTCTCTCTCCCACACCCCCTGCTTGTGTTCCCTCTTTCACTGTGTCTCTAGCTGTCAAATAAATAAATAAAATCTTAAAAAAAAAAAAAAAGAAGAACAAACCCTCATCTATTTAACATGTGAAAATGGGAACAGCGGGAGTGCATAGCACGTAGACACTTAAGCAAGTCCTAATCACATGAGTTAATTTATGCACATTTAAGAAATGAAGGAAACTAAAATATGAGCTCTTCTCTCATCTGTCTTACATTAACTAATAAGAAATTTTTGTCGTGTGTGTCATGTTCTAGTGCTTCACTTAAGCCTGCCTCACCTTGCACTGAATGAGAAATAAAAAAGTTATTACTGAACGTAATACTACCAAGGAATCACTGTTATCTGCTGCTACATTCCATAATATTTCCAAACTTAGTGGCTTATAACAGCAATGATTTCTCATTTCTTGGAAATCCAGTGGTGTTGATTGTCATCAACAGAACAGTGCTTCCACTCCGTGTAGAATTGCCAAAGTCACCTGCATTCACATTCACCTAGGTGCTCAGTGGAGGGTAGAACTTCTAAGAAGACATTTAAAAACCAAGATTTGTCTATACATAGTCTCTCATTTTGTGGTAATTGAGTTCGAGTTTCTTTACAAGATGGCAACTGTTCTCCAAGAAGGAATCTTCTAAAAGGACAAGTCTCAATTCACAAACACCTGTCAATCTTCTGCTTACATCACTCTTGCTAATATCAAATATGCCAAAGTAAGTCTCATGGCCAAGCCCATAGTCAAGGTGGGTAAGGACTGTTCAGGGACACAGATATAGGAAAGTATGGTTCACTGGGGGTCACCAATGTAGTGGTCTACCCTAGGAAGGAAAGAAATGACCTGATCATATACAGACTTTGACAGTTAACCAACTTTTCTTGGCTTCTCTTCTTTTGGAGGAGGGAGCTCTCTCAGTTCTACCTGGACTTTGAAAACAGTTGAGGAAGATCTTAGCAGTAAGGAGTCATGAAGTAGTATGAGCTTATCTAATTATATTTTAATGTAATTTTAAATAGAAAACAAATGAGCTATGTCAAAAGTGCTTCAACGGGTTTGTGACTCTTGGCATTTTAAATCTTTCCTTAAAAGACATACAAGAAAGAGAGAGCGAGGGAGAGAGAAAGAGAGAGAAGAGGTTTAATTAATTTGTGATCTTTCAAGGAAACAGGATTCTTACCTGATACTGTCCAATAATCTCTATGACAAGAAGAATAATATTTTCCCCAAAGGTATCAATATCCTAATCCCTGATCCAGTTAACCAATTCCTTTACCTGGCAAAAGAGAAACTTCGCAGATGTGATTAAATTAGGGATCTTGACATTGGAAGATGATCAGGCTGGGTCTTATGTAATCAAATAGTCCATACGAGGGAAGAGAGAAGTAAGGGAACAAGAGACAGAGATATAATGATGGAAGCAGAGGGTTGTGTGATACAATTGTTGCCTTTGGAGATGGAAGAAAAGTCATGAACCAAAAGGAAGTCAGGTAATTTCTGGAGGCTAGAAAAAGAAAGGGAATAGAATCTCCCCTGGGATCTTCAGATGATCCAGCTCTGCACATACCTTACTTTAACCCTGTGAAACTCCTTTTGAAATTCTTTCCTCCAGAATTTTATTTTATTTTTTTAAGATTTATTTATTTATTTTAGGGGGGCAGAGACACACAGAGAGAGAGAGAGAGAATCTCAAGCAGACTCCCTGCTGAGTTTGGAACCCAATGAGGAGCTCAATCTCATGACCCTGAGATCATGACATGAGCCAAAATTAAGAGTCTGGCACTTAACCAACTGAGCCACCCAGGCACCCCTGTCTTCCAGAATTTTATTTCATTTTATTTTAAATATTTTATTTATTTGATAGAGAGAGGGAGAAGAAACATGAGCGGGGGAGGGGGAGCAGAGGGAGAAGCAGACTCCCCACTCAGCAGGGAGCCTGATGTGAGCCTCCATCCCAGGCCCTTGGGATCATGACCTGAGCCAAAGGCAGACTTTTAACTGACTGAGCCACCCAGGCACACCCAGAATTTTAAGGAATACAGTTGTATTGTTGGAAGCCATTACATTTCTGGTAATTTGTTACAACTATAAGAAACTAATCCACTTCCCATGGAGCAATCAGTCCAATGATAATCTGGACACAGGTATCAGTATTACTCAGTTGGTAACAGCAGTGAATTAAGCATCCACTATGCACCTCACACAAATGAAGACATGAAACTATATTTTTAAAAAAAGATACTTAGGAACAAGGAAGGGAGTGGAACAACTCCACCATACTTCTCAAGAGAGTTTTTGCAGTGGAGGACTGAGAAAATGACATAAAAACAAAGACAATGCATGAGAAATTAAAACAGCCTAATAACAAAACACAATTTAAAACTATATGAGTCAACACAAGTTATAACACAGTGAACCTGCAGGACAGTAAGGATGAAGAGAACACCTTATGAGACGAGAACAATAGAGACATATCTATGAATGATCTAAAATTTAGCCAAAAATAGATTTCTCAATAGCTGCAGGAAAGATTCTAGGGAATAATTTGGCAAGAAGTAAAGTAAAATCAAAGGAAAAAAGTAGGATGCAAAATAGTGTTTAGTAGAGATTTTGATCAAATGCTTTGATAGCCCTAACCATTGAATTAAAAAGAAAGAACAAAATTTAAAAATTACTGAATTTATTGTTATAATAAATGTGAATTGAAGTTAATCCTGCATAAAAAGGGGGATTTGGGAGAAAAGACAAACCAGGTTACATTTGTCTTACTTATGAGGAGCACAGATAATTGTACCTATCCATAGACTTTACACAAATGTAAAAATATATGTGGGATTTTGGTTTTGTAGCATTTGACCAGGTTATAACTTTTGGCCGTTTTTGACTATGATTCTTTAATGATGGCATGTACCTGTAGAAGCTCTTGTGGCCAGGGGAGGGGCGATATGCCTACTATACCAAAATAAAATCCAGATGAATCAAGTCCATTGTCATCCAGTAAATATCCATTGACTATTACCTGTATGCTAGACACTTTATTGTAATCAGAGATACAAGAAAGAGTTGCTACTACATGTCACACAATTGGGAAGAACATTAAATATACTAGTACAATACAATACAATAGTATGCTATGACAAGGAGGTAGATGATGTTGTGTACTATGAACAAAAATCAAGCAAGTTTAGATGAAAGGGCATGGTTGGGCATGTTACTTTGGACTGGGTGTTCAGGAATATTCTCTATAGTGGGAAACAATCAGATACTAGAATAAAATGGTGAAAAGAATGATGGAATGATTCTGAAAAAGAGCATTCCTGGCAGAAGACACAGAAAATTCATGAGCCCTGAGGTGAAAATAAACCTGAAATATTCAATGGAAGCAAGAGATCCGTGTGCAGAGACAAGCAGGTGACAGGAAGTGTGGAGAACATGAGATAGGCCTCTGCTATAGCCCAGATGACAAGGGTGGGTTCCTTTGGGGGGCTTGTATTTTCATCTGGATGATAAGTGTAGGCACTAGAGGGTTTTGAGAAGAGTAGTGATTTGTCAGAAGCTCTTTATGTATTTTTCCCAGTGACATTACACATAGTTCTTGGTTCTATGGGGGGGGGGTCTCTGATCAGACCCTCTCCTTCCTCCAGATGTAAACTCTTGTCTTCCATCAAAACCCAGTCCAGATAAATTCTATACCTTACAACCCAGACATCAGAAGAGGGCTGCTAAGACAAACAATGGCTTTGCCACAAATTTCCCCTTAGAAATGTATGCTCTGAAAGTGCTTCTGGTTTCTAAAAAGAGCTTTCTTTTTAACTTATTTTCAGCTCAATCATACATTTAAGAATCTATGTTCAGTAAGTTTTTATCACTGGGAGCAGAGTAATCCTATCCCCGAGTGCTGAATTGGCTGAAGGAAACCTAAAAGTCAGATTCTTATTTTCTTAATTCATTGAACAAAAGGAGTTCAGTGAAGAATATAAACCATTACTTCCATTTCACTCTGGCTGAGGACATTTTTTAGACATTATTATATTTGCACAATTCTTTCTTACTTGACTATCTTGTGAATGAATGTTTCAGTTTTCTTCCTTAACACTGTATGGTAGATGCTGGATAGCTAGTTTGTACAAGGCCAAATGCCCTTATTAGTCACTATCTTAAAAATGAGAGATCCTGTCCTTCCTCTATATTTCCATCAGGCAAAATGTGCAGCAAAATGTGTTTTCCATTGTTTGGGGTCAGGGGCTCTGGGCGTGGCAAACCCAGAACATCTCCTTTATAAGGAAGAGTGCCCAGGTAGCAGACCTTGATCTCCTTGGCAATACTAGCCATGCAAGGAGGGGGAGGACCTGAGAGATGGTAAGTTAAGTTGTTATGATATAAAAACTTACTGCACATAGGTACCAGAAGTGGATGCTTTGTTCAGTCAGCTACTCACACTCCTTGTACATAAGTTTCCCCAATTAACCCTTGTCTTGATCATTGTCTCTGGGTCTTTTCTTTGGCCTCACCAGACCAGCAACCATCCATAGGCTTAGAGTCTGCTGGGGTACAGCTGCATGAATATATAACATATTTTTCCTTAAAAAGATTTTCTTGGCTTAGATTGTCTCATTATTAATTTGTTCAACCCAATATTTACTAAGTTAAAATCTTTGGCTAAGAAAGGGTTTGGGCATTGGTGAAAAAGACAGACATGGCCTCATTCCACTTGCAGTGTAAGAGTAGAAATGCACAATGACCATAACAGGGATTAATTATAGTGGAGCTGGGAAGGAGTCACATAGATCTTCCCAAGACTAGGTATTTAGGGAGGGCTTCTCTGAGGAGATGACTGCCAAGGTGGCAAAATGAAAATAATAATAAAGAATATAAAATAAAGGGCGCCTGGGTGGCTCAGTTGGTTAAGCGACTGCCTTCGGCTCAGGTCATGATCCTGGAGTCCCTGGATCAACTCCCGCATCGGGCTCCCTGCTCGGCGGGGAGTCTGCTTCTCCCTCTGACCCTCCCCCCTCTCGTGTGCTTGCTCTCTCTCAAAAAAAAAAAAGAATATAAAATAAAATTTGTGCAGGTAGACTATTCCTTCAAATTTAGGAGAAATAGCTGTTCTACCAAAACCATAGAAACAAACAGAAAGTCAAATGAGGAGACAGAGAAGTATGCTCCAAAAAAAAGAAGACAAAAACCTCAGAAGAATAACTAAATAAAATGGAGATAAACAATATGCCTGATAAAGAATTTAATGATTGAAAAGATGCTCAACAAGCTGGAGAAAGGAGTAGAACTCAGTGAGACCATCAATAAAGAGATAGAAAATATTTAAAAGAACCAATCAGAGTTGAAGAAAACAGTAACTGAAATAAAAAAAGAAATACATACTAGAGGAAATCAACAGTACACTAGTGGATGGAGACTGTATCAACAATCTGGAAGACAGAGTAATGGAAAGCATCCAAGGTGAACAGCAAAAAGAGAAAAGAATTTTAAAAATGAGGATAGATTAGGAGACCTCTTGAACAACATCAAGTGAACAAACATTTACCTTACAGGTGTCCAAGAAGAGGAAGAAGGGGGAGGGGGAGGAAGGGGGGGGGAGGGAGGAAGAGGAGGAGGGGAAGGGGAAGGAGAAGGAAAGAGGAGAGAAAGAGAAGGAGGTAGAAAAGTTATTTGAAGAAATAATAGCTAAAATCTTGCCTAACCTAGGGAAGGAAATATACATATATGTTCAAGAAGCACAGAATTCCAACCCAAGGAGGTTCACAATACAACATATAATTAAAATATCAAAGGTTAAAGATAAACAGAATTTTTAAAGCAGCAGAAGGGAAGCAAAAAATTATCTACAAGGGGAGACCTATAAGGCTATTAGCTAATTTTTCAGCAGAGACTTTGCAAGCCAAAAGAAAGTGGTATAATCTGCTCAGAATACTGAAGAGAAAACACACATACACACACACACACAACACACAAAACAACCCTACAACCAAGGATGGCAAAGTTGTCATTCAGGTTTGAAAAAGAGATAAAGTATTTCCCAGACAAACAAAACCTAGTTTATCATGTCTAACCCAGTCTTATAAGAAACGTTAAAAGGACTTTTTTATGTGTAAAAGAAATGGTCATAATTAGATGTAAGAAAATTATGAATAAAATGCTGTAAAATATGATAACATTAACATAAAGCATGGAGGACAGAGTAAAAAAACAAACAAACAGAAAGGTTTTTATTTTTTATTTTTGTTGTTTTTTTTTAAATTTTATATATTTATTTTTTTGTAATGTGTTTGAACTTAAATGAACATCAAATTAATATTGAACTGGGCGCCTGGGTGTCTCAGTTGGTTAAGCGACTGCCTTCGGCTCAGGTCATGATCCTGGAGTCCCAGGATTGAGTCCCGTATCGGGTTCCCTGCTCGGCGGGGAGTCTGCTTCTCCCTCTGACCCTCCTCCCTCTCATGCTCTCTGTCTCTCATTCCTCTCTCTCAAATAAATAAATAAAATCTTTAAAAAAAATTAATATTGAACTTAATTTGAACATCAAATTAATATAGGCTGCTATGTATACTTAGGATATTATACAAGAACTTCATGGTAACCACAAACTCAAAACCTATAATAGATACACAAAAAAATAAAGGAAAAGAAACCCAAACATAACAATAGAGAAACTCATCATACACACACACACACAGAGCAAGAGAAGAAAGGAAAAAAGAACTTAAAAACAAAACAAAACAAATAACAAAATGGCAGTAAGTACATACCTATCAATAATTACTTTTTTTAAAAAAAGATTTTATTTATTTTTTGACAGAGAGAGAGAGACAGTGAGAGAGGGAACACAATCAAGGGGAGCGGGAGAGGGAGAAGTAGGCTTTCCTCTGAGCAGGGAGCCTGATGCAGGACTCATCCCAGGACCCTGGGATCATGACCCGAGCCGAAGACAGACACTTAACAACTGAGCCACCCAGGCGCCCCGTCAATAATTACTTTAAATGTAAATGGCTTAAATACTCCAATCAAGACAATAGGTGCTGGAATGGATAAATATTGAGCCCCAACTATATGCTGCTGACAAATGACTCATCTCAGACCTGAAGAAATATACAGATTAAAAGTGAACAGATGGAAATCATTTACCATACAAACGAAAGTGAAAAAAAAAAAGCTGAGTAGCAATACTTCTATCAGACAAAATAGCATTTATTTTTTTTATTAAATATTATTTTAAGGGGTGCCTGGGTGGCTCAGTCCTTAAGCATCTGCCTTCGGCTCAGGTCATGATCCCAGGGTCCTGGGATCGAGCCCCATGCCGCGCTCCCTAATCTGTGGGAAGCCTGCTTCTCCCTCTCCCTCTCCCCCTGCTTGTTTAAAAAATATATATATTATTTTAATTCCAGTATAATTAGCATACAGTATTATATTAGTTACAAGTGTACAATATAGTGATTCCACACTTCCATACATCACCCAGTGCTCATCATGACAAGTATAATCCCCATCACCTATTTAACCCATCCTCCTACCCCCCTCCCCTCTGGTAACCATCAGTTTGTCATCTATAGTTAAGAGTCTGTTTTTGGTTTCAGTCAAAATAGACTTTAAAGCAAAGATTGTAACAAGAGACAAAGAAGGGAATTATATAATGATGAATGAATCAATCCAACAAGAGGACATAACAATTACAAATATCTACACACCCAATCTGGAGCACCTATATACATAAGTCAAATATTAATGAACATAAACAGAGAAATTGATGGTAATACAATAATCGTAGGGGAATTTAAGACCTAACTTATATCAATGTATAGATAATCCAGGCAGAAAATCAATACGGAAACAGTCTTTGAATGACACATTAGGCCAGATAGACATTACAGATATATACAGAATATTGCATCCCAAAAGAATAGAATACACATTATTTTGAAATGACATGAAACATTCTTCAGACTAGATCACATGTTAGGTCATGAAACAAACCTCAACAATTTTAAGATTGAAATTATACCAGTTGGAGTCCAAGATGGTGAAGGAGTAGGAGACTTTAGTTTCATCTGGTCCCAGGAATTCAGCTAGATAGCTCTCAAATCATTCTGAACACCTACGAACTCAACCGGAGATCTAAGAAAAGAATAGCTGCATCTCTACAAATAGAAAAGCAACCACTTTCTTCAAGAATTATAAGACAGAAAAACTCACATCAAAAAAGAGAATAAGAGGCAGTACTGACTGCCAGGGACCTAATGAGTCTGGATATAAGTAAGATGTCAGAACTACAGTTCAGAATAACGATCATAAAGATACTAGCTGGGCTTGAAAAAAATCAAGAAGACACTAGAGAATCTCTTTCTGGAGAAATAAAAGAACTAAAATCTAACCAAGTTGAAATAAAAAAGGCTATTAATGAGATGCAATAAAACATGACAGCTCTAACTGCTAGGATAAATGAGGCAGAAGACAGAATTAGTGATACAGAAGACAAAATGATGGGGAATAAAGAAGCTGAGAAAAAAGAGAGATAAACAACTACTGGATCATGAGGGGAGAATTTGAGAGATAAGTGATACCATTAAACAAAACAATATTAGAATAATTGGGATCCCAGGAGAAGAGGAAAGAGAGAGAGAGAGAGGGAGGCAGAAAATATATTGGAGCAAATTATAGCAGAGAACTTCTTAATCTAGGGAAAGAAACAGGCACTCAAGTCCAGGAGGTGCAGAGAATCCCCTTCAAAATCAATTAAAATAGGTCAACACCTTGATAAATAAGAGTGAAACTTGTAGATCTCAGAGACAAAGAGAAAATCCTGAAAGCAGCTCAGGACCAGAGGTCCGTAACCTACAAGGGTAGAAACATTAGACGGGCAGCAGACCCATCCACAGAGACCTGCAGGCCAGAAAGGACTGGTATGATATTTTCAGGGTGCTAAATGAGAAAAAATATGCAGGGAAGAACACTTTCTCCAGCAAAGATGTCATTCAAAATAGAAGGAGCAATAAAAAGCATCCAAGGCAAAAAGAAACTAAATTAATTTGTGATCACTAAACCAGCCCTGCAAGAAATATTAAAGGGGATCCTTTAAGCAAAGAAAGAGCCCAAAAGTAACAGACCAGAAAGGAACAAGACAATATACAGAAACAGTGACTTTATAGGTAATACAGTGGCACTAAATTCCTATCTATCAATAGTTACTCTGAATGTAAATGGGCTAAATGCTCCAATCAAAAGACACAGGGTATCAGATTACATAAAAAAGCAAGACCATTGATATGCTGTCTGCAAGAAACTCATTTTAGACCCAAGACACCTCCAGATTGAAAGGAGGGGGTGAAAAGCCATTTATCATGCTAATGGACATCAAAAGAAAGCTGGGGTATCAATCCTTATATAAGACAAATCAGATTTTAAACCAAAGACTGTAATAAAAGATGAGGAAGGACACTATATCATACCTAAAGTGTCTATCCAACAAGAAAATCTAACAATTGTAAATATTTATACCCCTAACATGGAAGCAGCCAATTATATAAACCAATTAATAACAAAATTAAAGAAATACATTGATAATAATACAATAATCATAGGGGCCTTTAACACCCCACTCACTGCAATGGACAGATCATCTAAGCAGAAGATCAACAAGGAAACAAAGGCTTTGAAGACACACTGGACCAGATGGACTTCACAGATATATTCAGAGCATTCCATCCTAAAGCAACAGAACACACATTCTTCTCAAGTGCACATGGAACATTCTCCAGAAAGATCACATACTGGGTCACAAATCAGATCTCAACCAGTACCAAAAGATTGGGATCATTCCCTGCATATTTTCAGACCACAATGCTTTGGAACTTGAACTCAGTCATGAGAGGAAATTTGGAAAAAACTCAAATACACGGAGGCTAAAGAGCATCCAACTAAAGAATGAATGGATCAACCAGGAAATTAAAGAAGAATTAAAAAAAATTCATGGAAACAAATGAAAATGAAAACACAACTGTTCAAAACTTTTGAGATGCAGCAAAGGCAGTCCTAAGAGGAAAGTGTATAGCAATACAAGCCTTTCTTAAGAAACAAGAAAGGTCTCAAATACACAAACTAACCTTACACCTAAAGGAGCTGAGAAAGACCAGCAAATAAAGCCTACACCAGGCAGGACAAGAGAATTAATAAATATTAGAGCAGATATCAATGAAATAGAAACCAAAAATAACAGTAGAACAGAGCTGGAGGCATCATAATTCAAGATTTCAAGATACACTACCAAGCTGTAATAATCAAAACAGTATGGTACTGGTAGAAAAATAGACACATAGATCAATGGAACAAACTGGAGAGCTGATAAATAAATCCACAATTATATGGTCAATTAATTTATCACAAGAGACCAGAATATACAATGGGGAAAAGACAGTCTCTCCAATAAATGGCGCTGGGAAAACTGATCAGCTACATGCAAAAGAAAGAAACTGAACCACTTTCTTACACCATACACAAAAATAAACTCCAAATGGATGAAAGCCCTAAATGTGAAACCTGAAACCATAAAAATCCTAGAAGAGAACACAGGCAATAATTTATCTGATATTGGCTGTAGCAGTATTTTTCTGGATATGTCTCTTAAGTCAAGGAAAACAAAAGAAAAAATAAACTATTGGACTACATCAAAATAAAAACCTTTTGCACAGTAAAGACAGCCATTAACAAAATAAAAATCTCCCTACTGAATGGGAGTAGATATTTACAAGTGATATATCTAATAAGGGGTTAATATCCAACTATATAAATAACTTATACAAATAAACACCAAAAAAATCCAATTAAAAAAAATGAGCAGAGGATCTAAATAGACATTTTTCTAAAGACATCCAGATGGCCAAGAAACACATGAAAAAATGCTCAACATCATTCATCATCGGAGGAATGTAAAACAATACCACCTATACCTGTCAGAATGGCTAGAATAAAAGAGACAAGAAATAACAAGTCTTGGCAAGGATGTACAGGGAAAAAAAAAAAATTCATACAGCTATTGGTGGGAATGTAAACTGGTATGGCCAGTGTGGAAAACAGTATGGAGGTTCTTCAAAAATTTAAATAGAGAAATACCATATAATTCAATACTCCACTACTGGGTATTTACCCAAGGAAAATGAAAACACTAATTTGAAAAGGTCTATGCATCCCTATGTTCATTGCAGCATCATTTACAATAGCCAAGATATGGAAGCAACCTAAATACCCATTGATAGATGAATGGATAAAAAAAGATGGGATTATATAGGAATATTATAAAACTATGAAAAAGGATGAGATCCTTCCTTTTTGCCACAACACAGATGGATCTAGTGTGTACTGTGCTAAATGAAGTAAGTCAGACTTAAAAAGGCAAATACCATGATT
This sequence comes from Neomonachus schauinslandi, assembly GCF_002201575.2. Lineage (NCBI taxonomy): Eukaryota > Metazoa > Chordata > Mammalia > Carnivora > Phocidae > Neomonachus > Neomonachus schauinslandi. Next base: position 7,463,827 of record NC_058414.1, read on the forward strand.
TCACTCATTTGTAGATGCACAAATGAATAAAGAAACAAAAAAAAGCTGGATCAGACTTGTAAATACAGAGAACGAACCAATGGTTATCGGAGTGGGTAATGGGGGATGGGCAAAATGGGTGAAGGGGAGTGGGAGATACAGGCTTCCAGTTATGGAATGAATAAGTCATGGGAATAAAAGGCACAGCATAAGGAATATAGTCAATGATATTGTGATAGCTTTGTATGGTGACAGATAGTAGCTCACTTCTGGTGAGCACAGTATAATGTATAAACTTGTCAAATAGCTTTGTTTTACACCTGAAACTAATATAACACGTGTGATAACTACACTTACATATTTTTCTTATAAATGTGCAGATAGTGAAGGAAAAGCAGCACGGGATACTTAAGAATTGAAACCAGTCTAGCATGTCAGGAGCAAAGAGAACTGTGTGTGCATGGTGTGGAGTCTAAAGCTGGAGTGTCTATCACTGAGGCAAGCCACAGGAGGTTAGTGGACACTTATATAAATGGGTTGCCTACGAAAAGATTTATATCTTAGCATTTAAACAAATGAAACTTTTTCTACATTTCTAATCTGTTAAAGTAACTCCATTTTTTTTCCAAGAAAAATTAGCACTACTGAAGATGGATCTTTACTTCTAAATTTTAGTGAAATATCTTATAACAGTGTATGTCAAGGGGTGCCTGGGTGGCTCAGTTGGTTAAGCGACTGCCTTTGGCTCAGGTCATGATCCTGGTGTCCCGGGATCAAGTCCCACATTGGGCTCCCTGCTCAGCAGGGGGTCTGCTTCTCCCTCTGACCCTCTTCCCTCTCATGCTCTCTGTCTCTCATTCTCTCTCTCTCAAATAAACAAATAAAATCTTTAAAAATAAAAAAAACAGTGTATGTCATAGAAAACTAAGTATCATAATTCAGTCTTCCATTTTGATTCTCATCCTTTTGTGAATTATCATTCTAGGTAAATAGTCCTTGGGGAAAAAAAAATCACATTAAAATAATCAGACTCATATATATCACTACATGCTAAACCAAGATTTTTTTTAAATTGCCATAGTCAATCCTCTTATTTCCACTAAAAATAAGATAATTAGAATAATATCTTATGTGATACACACACACACACACAATGGACTATTACGCAGCCATCAAAAAATGAAATCTTGTCATTTGAAACAACATGGATGGGGGCGCCTGGGTGGCTCAGTCTTTGGCTCAGGCCATGGTCCCAGGGTCCTGGGATCGAGCCCCACATTGGGCTCCCTGCTCCACAGGAAGCCTGCTTCTCCCTCTCCCACTCCCCTGGCTTGTGTCCCCTCTCTCACTGTGTCTTTCTGTCAAATAAATAAAATCTTTAAAAAAAAAAAAAAAGAAACAATGTGGATGGAACTAGAGGGTATTATGCTAAGTTAAATAAGTCATTCAGAGAAAGACAATTATCATATGATATCACTGATACGTGGAATTTGAGAAACAAGACAGAGGATCAGAGGGGAAGGGAGGGAAAAATGAAACAAGACGAAACCAGAGAGGGAGACAAACCATAAGAGACTCTTAATCTCAGGAAACAAACTGAGGGTTGCTGGAGTGGGGGGTAGGGTGGGAGGGATGGGGTGACTGGGTGATGGACATTGGGGAGGGTATGTGCTATGGTGAGCGCTGCGAATTGTGTAAGACTGTTGAATCACAGACCTGTACTTCTGAAACAAATAATACATTATATGTTAATAAAAAAAAAGAATAATATCTTAGTGTCAAAGTGTTTATACCATTAGTAAATTTTAAAAAATTAAAAAATAAAATTAATTGAAATATACTTTTGTTGTTGGAGATCGATTTTGCATGCTTTAAAATAATTTACTATATTAGAGCAGTGACATTTGTATATATGTATACATGTACATGTATACATGAATGTCTATTTATATAGATGTATATACATGGAACATGGAAAAATGAGGTCAATAGAGATTACATAATTTATCATATGTACATATCTACTCCGAGAAACAGAACCCATGAAACTAGGGCAGTGATATTCTCTTTGGGAGTAACTGAAAATGATTCAGCTTTGCCTTTCACAGTTTTAGAGACATTGTGAAGTGTTCCTCTTCTGTGGGCCATAACTCTCACCGCCATGCTGGAGGTTCTGATGTGTTTCACTTCACCTGGCTCTCTGCAGGAGCCCTGCCAAGGACTCTATTTGCCCCCCCGACCATATGTTTCAGTATGTCTCTATTGCTGTTGAAGCCAAACTCTGATGTGGTTCATAAATTTTTGGATGAACTTGCAGAATGTGAATTCAAAAATTAATGAGCATGGATTAACACTCTCCCTGGGCAGTCTTTGTTTATGTGCTTAACACATTAGACCTATGACCCATTCAAATCATTTTCATTGCATTATTGCAAACCCATGATCCAGACAGGTGCAGTGCAATTGGAGAATGTACCATAATAAATAACACTATTGTCCTAGAGGTTTCATTTCACCCTTTTGAAATATGTGAAACTCTGAAGCTATATATATGTAGAAACTTGCCAAATTTTATCAGGGAAAACTAAATAAGTCAGTGCAAATTTTGTTGTAACATCAGCTCCAAAAATCATATTTAAAGTGATCACAAAATATAGAAAATGTACACTTTAGCATTTTGAATTGATGTAACAAAATGAAACTGGATAGAAAGGAGGCAACCTTTTTAAATGGGATGTGGATATGATAAGTCTTTTTTTTTTTTTTTTTCCACTTGGTGTCTTGGGTCTGGGAGGAGAAGGGGAAAATATATGTAGCTGCAGAGTAAGAAAACTTGGAAAAGGACACATAGCTGGACCTAGACAATTATGCTGAAGTGATTATGCAGTGGCCTTCGTATGCAAGCCATGGAATTGGCTGAATGCACAAGCCTTATCTAAGTCTTGCCAAAGAAAGCTGCAGCCAGAACTATGTGGTTCGTTTTTTTGTATGTCTATTCCAAGAAATTTGCATAAGTCCACAATTTCATCCACAAACTATTGCGATACGTAGTTTATTTGTATTTTAACAAGATCCATTTTCAAGATCCCTAGGGATTTACTTGTGCTCATATTGGTAGTGATGGTAATAAAGAATGGGTTGAGCAGTCACAGTGATGGGTAAGAAAAAGCAACATCCCACTAATGGGATCCTCTATGGAATGATTTATGTTATCATCTTTGGTTTTATTCTGTTCATCATTTTTTATCAAATCATAGATGGCATAGATGACATGCTTATCCACCTATAGGAGGCCCAACTGGAATGTACAGCTTAACATACCTAAACAGTGTGCAATGGTGTTTAAATGAACAAGCTCTTAATTTTCAGCAGAATACTCCTTCCTCCCCCAAAACCACTATATGACTCTAAATATCATTCAACTTTTACAGACAGAAAATAGAGCTATGTGATAAGATCTGAGTGCAACAAAAAACATAAGTCTTAGATCTTACATTGCATTAATTACACTGTAGATTTTATTTATTTATTTATTTATTTATTTATTTATTTATTTTTAAAGATTTCATTTATTCATTTGAGACAAAGAGATACAGAGAGAGAGAGAGAGAGAGCATGAGCAGGGAGAGAGGCAGAGGGAGAGGGAGAAGCAGGCTCCCCGCTGAGCCAGGAGCCCGATGTGGGGCTCGATCCCAGGACCCTGGGATCATGACCTGGGCTGAAGGCAGATGCTTAACCATCTGAGCCACCCAGGCACCCCCTGTAGATTTTTTTTAAAAAGTGATTATTTATTACAAGGCTTCTAAGTGAAAATGTAGAAGACAATTCATGCTGTTAAAGCATATATTTAATACCATAATCACACAAACACATGAGTTCAATCATTAAAATCTTCTCGTTAGTTTGTATTATTTCCTCAAACTCCTTATTCTTAGAAAATGTTTGTTTCTATGTTTGCATTGTTTATGTTATTGATATGATGAATCTTCTAATTTGTTGCCCTGAGAGTATGATTTTTAAATAAATGGCGATTGTACTTTTACCAAGTTTGGTTGTTTTGTAGATAAGCATTTCTAACTGGAAACAGTAGACACTTGAAATAAAGTCTGCCTCTAGGGCTCCTTATTTTCCTACATATTCCTCTCCATGTGTAAAGTACTCTATATATGAATGTTCAGTTTCTAGCCCGTATTTTAAGATGCCACAGTGAAAATAACATTTTTATTTTAATTTTCCTAAGAAGTTACCTACCTTTTCCAATGCTTAGCTGAATATCAAAATACAGAATTCCCTTTAGTTGGTGATGTAAAATAACCTCTTTCTAAATTTTTATTATAAAGGGGAATATCAAAGTTGCTAATGCCCTTTTTTTTCTTTCAGGGTAAATGGAGGAAGAGAAGTATGTTAGTTTTCTATTGTATAACAAATTACTACAAAGTCAGTTGGTACAACACCCACTTATTATCAAATAGTTTCTGTAGGTCAAAAGCCAGGCACAGTGTGGTTAGAATCTCCTTAGGACTTCAAATTTTGAAAGCAAGGTGTCTACCAGCCCATGTTCTCATTAGGAGCATGATATCCTCTTCTTGGTTCAGTCAGGTTGTGGGAAGAATTCAGGCCCTTAAAGTTGTAGAAATGAGATCCTTATCTTCTTGCTGCCTAAATTACCTCCTAGAGGCTCCTCTCAGCTTCTAGATAAATGGCCTTCTCACCTATAGCAGCTTACTTCTTGGAAGCCAACAGGAGAGTCCCACTCCAGTCTGCTAAATGAAGTCTTATGCTATATAATGGGAGTGACTATCCCATCACCTTTTTCTTACAGTGGAACCTAATCAAGGGAGCTATCTTATCATACATGCAGTCTTGCCACACTCAAAGCACATGACACATACACTAGTGGACTGAAATCTTGGTGACCATCTTAGAAATCTGCCTACCACAAGAAAAAAAAATAATATATTTAATATATATGCTAAAAAATGAAAATAAAATAAAAATTACATAAAAATACAACTATTAAAATTAAATATAAATAAAATAAAATAATTATTTTTTAAAGATTTTATTTATTTATTTGAAGGGGAGAATCTCAAGCAGACTCAGTGCTGAACATGGAGCCTGACACAGGGCTCGATCTCACGACCCTGAGATCATGACCTGAGCCAAAATCAAGAGTCAGATGCTTAACTGACTGAACCACCCAGGCGCCCCCAAATAAAATAAAATTAAATGTTTGTAAAGAGGAAGGAGTTTGCTTCAAGATTTTCATTCTTTATGAAAGTTTAGAGGCTCTATTTTTCAATTCATTCATACATTTATCCATTTTTTCAGCAAAAACTTTAAAGTGTCTATGCAATACTTCAGTGCAATTCTGATATTAACTACCTGGAGTTAGGACTCACTTCACAGGTTAAAAACACGGTCACCAACAAGGTTGCACTCCCTGTAGACACTAGCCATATTTTGGGGATCTCCAGGCCACCCTCATGTCAGACCATTGGCTACAAATTCTGGAAGTTCATGACTACATTAGGTTTGAAAATTTGTTAAAATGACTGGCAGAACTCAGGAAAACATTATACTGATTATCACAATTTTATTATAAGGGATACACATCAGTACCAAACAAATGACATACATAGAGTAAGGTCTGGGAGGGTCTCACCCCAGAGCTTTTGAGTCCTGTCTCCATGAGATCAAGGCACATCCTTCTCCCAGGACATGGGTGTGTTCATCAACCAGGAAGCTCACACAAGCCTCAATGTTATAAATTCGGATTTCATTTTGTAGGCATGGTAGATTGATTCATTAGCCCCATAAGTGAACTCAATCTGTTGCCCCCTCCCTTCCCAGGAGGTTGGGTCAATATTTGTGGCTCAGAGCCTCAGCCCTGTAATCACATAATTAATTAGTCTTTCTGGCATGACCAGCTCCCATCCCGAGTCATCTCCTGAGCTTAAATTCAGGTATTTTCCAAGGATCTTTCATGAATAACAAAGACACTCCTACAACTTTGGCAATGTAAGAGTTTAGAAGCTCCTTCCAAAAAACTCCAAATGATTATCAGATATTTTTTTAAATTATTATTATAACCTTTTGCTATTAACTGATCTAGGCTCTATGGCTGCTATGGTGAACATGGTGGACAGAGGTTTTGCTCTCACAAAGCTAACAGCTGATGAGAGAATAACAGAAAATTAAACAAGTCCTTAAAAAAAGAAGTAATGGAAGTAGATGGAATGAAGAAAAAGGGAAACTATGAAGGGAGGCTGAGTTCTTTAAGAGGAAAGCAAAAGCTTTCCTTGAGAAGTGGTATGTAAGCCAAGGTTAAGGAGTAATGAAGAGTAAGAAGGAATAAGGTAAAATAGGAGTGTTCCAGTAAATGAATCACCATATATAAAGTTTCCATGCAAAGTGAAGCATGGAACAAAAGAGGAACTGAAAACCAATGCCTAATTAAAACTACACTTTGCAGGAAAAACTATGCAATGGAAAAAAGATGGTCTCTTCAATAAATGGTGCTGGGAAAATTGGACAGCCACATGTAGAAGAATGAAACTCGACCATTCTCTAACACCATACACAAAGATAAACTCAAAATGGATGAAAGACTTCAATGTGAGACAGGAATCCATCAAAATCCTAGAGGAGAACATAAGCAATAACCTCTTTGACATCAGCCACAGGAACTTCTTTCAAGATACATCTCCAAAAGCTAGTGAAACAAAAGCAAAAATGACCTTTTGGGACTTTGTCAAGATAAAAAGCTTCTGTACAGCAAAGGAAACAGTCAACAAAACAAAGAGGCAACCCACAGAATGGGAGAAGATATTTGCAAATGACACTACAGATAAAGGGCTGGTATCCAAGATCTATAAAGATCTTCTCAAACTCAACACCCAAAAACCAAATAATCAAGTCAAAAAATGGGCAGAAGATATGAAAAGACACTTCTCTGAAGAAGACATACAAATGGCTAACAGACACATGAAAAAATGTTCATCATCATTAGCCATCAGGGAAATCCAAATCAAAACCACACTGAGATACCACCTTACACCAGTTAGAATGGCAAAAATGGACAGGGCAAGAAACAACAAATGTTGGAGAGGTTGTGGAAAAAGGGGAACTCTCTTATACTGTTGGTGGGAATGCGAGTTGGTACAGCCACTTTGGAAAACAGTGTGGAGGTGCCTCAAAAAATTAAAAATAGAGCTACCCTATAACCCAGCAATTGCACTCCTGAGTATTTACCCCAAAGACACAGATGTAGTGAAAAGAAGGGCCACATGCACCCCAATGTTCATAGCAGCAATGTCTGCAATAGCCAAACTATGGAAAGAGCCGAGATGCCCTTCAACAGATGGATGGATGAAGAAGATGTGGTCCATATATACAATGGAATATTACTCAGCCATCAGAAAGGATGAATACCCAACTCTTACATCAGCATGGATGGGACTGGAGGAGATTATGCTAAGTGAAATAAGTCAAGCAGAGAAAGTCAATTATCATATGGTTTCACTTATTTGTGGAACATAAGGAATAGCATGGAGGACATTAGGAGAAGGAAGGGGAAAATGAAGAGAGGGGAATAGAAGGGAGAGGTGAACCATGAGAGACTATGGACTCTGAGAAACAAACTGAGGGTTTTAGAAGGGAGGGGGGTGGGGGGATGGGTTAGCCTAGTGATGGGTATTAAGGAGGGCACGTACTGCATGGAGCACTGGGTGTTATATGAAAACAATGAATCGTGGACCACCACATCAAAAATTAATGATGTACTGTATGGTGACTAACATAACATAATAAAATAAAATTTAAAAAAAATATACTTTGAAGGTCAGAGTTATTAGATGTAGCTTGGATAGTTAAGAATGCAAAACACCATGGAGAACCTTATGGAGACATTAGTGGAATTAGGAAAGTAACCAGAAAATAGGATATCACTGAAGGATTTTCAGCGGCAGTCTGACTCTGATCACCAAGGTGATTTTTGGAAACTCTTCTACTTCTCAAAGGGAAACGAGTGGAGAGGAGAAAGACTTTGAGGCTCATTAGTCTGTCACAGTTCCAGTGAGAAGTGATATGGTCTGTGCCGTCTGTGATCCCAAAAAAGGAGACTGTATCAGAAAGGTATGTAAAAATAAAATTAGCAGCTGGCCATGTTGAATAAAATTAGAGATACAGAAGGAAGGGGAAGAAACAAGTCCTACTTTTCTCATCTAAGTACTAGAGAGAATGGGGGGTAACAGGAGAAACTAGGAAAACAGAATATGAATTCAACTTGGACATGCAGAGTTTGAGCTACCTGCTGGGCACCCACGTAACCACATCAGATGACAGTTGAGTACATCTTAGTAAATCTCAGGAGATAAGCAAGCAACAGAGAAATTTGGGAGAATCATCAGCATAAACATGACAATGAAAATCTCTGAAATTGATAAACTCACGAAGAAAGAATGAATGAAGTGGATGTAGAAATGAGTCATAAGACATGCTAAAACTTAAGGAAAAAGTAGAAAAAGGAAAGCCTGCAAAGTTGATTCAGAAACAATATCCAGAGAGGTAGGGAAAGAATCAGAGAGTGTGGTGTTATGAAAGTCAAGAAGGCTTAACTGAAATATTTGTATCAGTTGAAATGACTCTGTGAGATAGATTTGTTCGACTGGTGGATTCTTTATTGATACATGAAATTGAACATTATTTTTCTTGCCTTGGGGTAGAGAACTTTTAATGAGAAAGAAGCATAAAAACCATTTGTCCATTTTTTTTGTTGTTATTTACTGTATTTTTTTAAAAAAAGCCATCAAGACATTACTTGGAGAAAGAATAAGAAATATGAAAGGAAGGGCTTTTCCCCCAACAACGCTTCTACTATTTGATTATATCGCTACATGAGGTCCACAGTTAATCATTTGAGACTCTTTTCTTAATCATTTCCAAATTCTTTTTTTTTTAAAGATTATTTATTTATTTATTCATGAGAGATAGAGAGAGAGAGGCAGAGGGAGAAGCAGGCTCCCCGCGGAGTGGGGAGCCCGATGCGGGACTCGATCCCAGGACCCTGGGATCATGACCTGAGCTGAAGGCAGACGCTTAACTGACTGAGCCACCCAGGTGTCCCAATCATTTCCAAATTCTGATAAACCATGTAAACATCTTTGAATTAAAGACTGATAGATGCATCCAAAGAGCCATACAGACCTATGATGTGAAAAAAAGCAAAAGGAAAATGAATTTCACAGACAATAAATAGGAGGGGCTAAAATCAAAATAAACCTTGTCTATATTGAGTAACAAGAATATAATTTAATTCTCAATTATATGTGTCCATCCCCTTGTACTCAGCTCTGTTTGCATTTATGTTTTAGCACAAATAAAATGGATTTTTGTTAGCTATAGAACAATACATGTACCACTGGATTTATAGCAAGTGAGTTGTAAAACACAAGCAATGCGATTCAGAAGAATCTAAGAGGTAAGAGTCTCAAAAGACCACCCCCACTCATTGTATAGAGGAGATGATTCAACAAGGGAAGGGGTATATTTATTAAGGGTATCAGGGGGATCATATGGTCCTAAAATGAATGGTTTCTTTTAACAAATCTAACTACCACTAAGAAAAAAAAAGATGAGTGCATACCTGTACTGCAGAAAATGGGTCGTTATTCTCTACAGAACCCTCAGTAAGGAATAATAGCTTTCAATGGAGTCATTCGCAGGACTTTTCTGAGACCTTGGTTGTTAGCCTCTCTGGTCTATAGATGCTGTTCTCTGTCTTCTTCACAGATAAACAATGAGTGATGGTGGAGCTTCTTCTCTGTATAACCTTCCTCTCCATCTGAACAATACATTAAATGTATTAGAGATTTAGTAACTTCTCAAAATGAAGAATGCTTGGATTTTCATTCCTGTCTTTGTTTGTTTGAATATTGGTATGTCACTGCTATATAATCCTCTTTGACTTTTAAATGACTATGTGTGCCTGATTAACAATCCATAATAACTAGATTGCTTAATAGTGTTTTAACTAAAAGAAAGTGAAATCAAGAGATACATTGTCTCAAAGGATACCACAATTTATATTCTGTAAACTCCTCTCATGTTATTTTGCCTCGAGGAAAAAGTCCATTGCTTTTATGGGACAGGGAATGCTCAAGTGTGACTGTTACCACTGGAAGAAAATCAGTAAATGGGATGTATGCACCTATCCTGAATGTCACAAGCCTGTCGTCTTTTTCTGGCCATGTTTTATTTCCTAGGAATTTGTAAAAATTATTTTATTAGTCACTCTGTGCTCATATTATAAATATGGCATGTGAAAGTGATTTGGCCATGTGAACTTCAGAATATATATTAACCTCAATCACAAACTTTACTGGGTATCATGGTGATGTGTCTGGCAACTCATTGTTTCCCATCTATTTTAATGAAAAAGCAGAAATGACAAATGATAATAGACCAGGAATTGAAATTAAATATGTCATAACTTGTCACTAGCATGGAGATCGGGTTCATAATTTTGGGAAAGCAGTAGTAACACATACTATACATATGGAGATCTTTTTGCTCAATATCCTTTAAAATGTATTAATTAAAAAATAAGCCTCTATATATACACATAAATTATTCTGCCTAAAAAAATGTCATTGATCTTATATGTCTACATACCCTTTATAAATGATTTGACAAAGTGCTGATTATCTTAAAGGCAGCTAGGAAGATGAGGAATTTCTCTTATCTCCATGGGAGAGAATTCATAGCTCTGATGTCTTGAAACTGTCAGAGTGGTTCTGTTGAGAGATGCAACAAATAAGATAGTGTCATTGGCATTTTTCCATAATGTGCAAAAATTATAACTTTATCTATCTCAAAATCCAAACTTTAGGTTTATATGACTGGTACAAAGAAATGGATGGTTGAAAGAATATACTGTATAGATAACATCTCATTTATTGCAGGCAATTCTTACGACTCTTGGTTTTGTAAGTGATCTGATCAGAGATACTCAATAACTTATATTTTCATAAGCTCCCTTTTTACATGGAAAACATCTTGGCAATTCCACTGGCTTGGGTTTACCAAAAGCTTTTCCTTGGACACTGTTTTGACCATCTGCACACAATGCTCTAATGTTATTATTTTATTTTCATGGTATTTGAAGCTGCTTAACAGCTTATAGCTAACATCTGGAAAGCAGCTACATTTAACTTCAGCCACTTTGAAGCATTGACAGAGGTTAAGAATTGAAAGTTTCTGGAACATATTTCACACCAGAGAAGCAAGTATTTACATTAGCTTAGTCAGACATAGTTTTATTTTTTATCTTTTTAAAATTTTTTGTTTTTAATTTTTTTTATTATGTTATGTTAGTCACCATACAGTACATCATTAGTTTTTGATGCAGTGTTCCATGATTCATTGTTTACATATAACACCCAGTGCTCCATGCAATACGTGCCCTCTTTAATACCCATCACCAGGCTAACCCATTCCCCCCACCCCCTCCCCTCTAAAACCCTCAGTTTGTTTCTCGGAGTCCATAGTCTCTCTGGTTCGTCTCCCTGCTCTGATTTCCTCCCTTCATTTTCCCCTTCCTTCTCCTGATGTCCTCCATGCTATTCCTTATGTTCCACAAATAAGTGAAACCATCTGATAATTGACTTTCTCTGCTTGACTTTTTTCACTTGGCATAATCTCCTCCAGTTTTAATTTAAAGGAACTCCATCTAAGAATTACCAATGCCAAACAATAAAGCAAATCGGTAAACTGTCCATCTCCAAAAGCATTTGAGCAGAGGCAGAATGGCTGCAAAAATTGTAAGAGAGGTTACAGGGACAACTTCTTTCCTTGAGAAATTGTTCAAATAGGTATTCTTCTAGTGTCAATTTTGGGTACACCTTGAAACGATTGTGATTTTAAACTGTGGTGAGATCAATAAAAAGCATTAGTTGATTATCAAAGCAGTATGTCAGAATGCATGCTAGGGCTATTTCCTCTTCTGTTTATTTTAAATTAGCTAGGTTAGAGAGCTAAGAAAAATAATTTTTAGCTTACTTTTAGAAAACGGAATACAGGATCATTAAATGACTCTCATAACTAAAAACAATAACCTTATACTGGAAGTTTGGGGGGATATACACATTTTTTACAATTATGAAAAAATATCTGGGTTTCTGAAACTTAATGAACTCAAGCATGCTTATATGGAAATACTAGTGCCATGATAATTTCAAAGGAATGCATATTTCAAAATTTGCTTGTGTTACTACAAAAAGAATGGTTATATGATATTTAATATAACTAAGGGTCTGGCCCATGAATCCTCCAATTCTTATTCAGAGACTTCTTTCCTAAGGTTACTTCTGAGTTTACTCATCACACAGACCCTGAGCTAGTCTCTTGGGTTAAGGACTGCTCTTTCACCTTAAAATGTAATCTCTATCAGTCTGTGGTCTCCTACCAGTAGACTGTGAAATAAAGATGAATTGCAAAAAGATTATCTAGGAAGTGCAAATAATGCCATTTGGAAAATAAAAGGGGAAACAATAATACAGTATTCCAGATAAACACAAGAAGAATTTTGGAAAAAAAAAAAAACCATATTTTGTTACCTACATTTTCTCTACTTTGCCATCTGTAATTAAAACAATAGTATATACTGCTGCTATGTGGGTGAAGGAAATTATTCCCTTTTCATTTTAATCGATTTAAATGGACATTTTTTAACTTTTAATTTTATATACACCTTCTTTAACTTATAGTTTACAATTCAGGATATATATATGTAGGTATATATATATATAATTCAGGATATATATGTATGTGTATATATATATATATAACTGAGTATATGTTATATATATTACATAGTATAATATATATATTTTATATATAGTTTACAATTCAGGATATACATATGTGTGTATATATATAATTGAATATATATATTATTTTCAAACTTAATTGAATATAATTTAAAACATATAATTTCAAAACATTTCCTGAAAGAAAATAAAAAGTACTTCAATTTTAGTCACCAGAGAATAGAAGAAAAAGAGCAAGAGAAATTTGTTAACTACTGAACTAACTTTTATACTTGAACATTTAGGATGATAAAGTAAACATTGTTAGATAAAAATACATCGTGAAGAAGATCAATTTCCCATAGATTGGATATGTTTCTGGAACTAAATAATTTATATGAATCTTTCCATCTTTAAATGTGAATGCTGACAAATGAATCATCTTGGACATAATTATTCAAATTCCATACTGTTATAATAATTTGTTTTAAGTTATTTGTCCTCTACTATATTTTCACTTAGAGAAGATTGATTATGATATTTCTGCATTTCCAAACCTAACCAGTGTTTATCATAAAATCAGAACTCAAGAAATGTTCATAAAATAATCATTTATTATAAAAATTGGATGAATGATTTGGGCTAATGTTAAACATTTGTTCAAGAAAATCTGCAATGTTTTTAGTGTATTTCTACTTATTTCTTTCCCTTCCTTTTGTCCTTATTTTTGTCTTCTTCAATTTCTTTCATCACTGTTTTAAAATTTTCAGTGCAGTGTATTTCAGTGCAGATGTTTTCAACTCCTTGGCTAACTTTATTCCTAAGTATTTTATTTCACTTGGTACTATTTTAAATGGGATCATTTTCTTGATTTCCTTTTCAGATAGATTATTGCTTGTGTAAAGAAATGCTACTGATTTTTGTATGTTGAATTTTGACTTCGTATCCTACAACTGTACTGATTTATTAGTTCTAACAGTCTTTTATGGACTATTTACGTTTTTCTACATGTAGAATCATGTCTTCCGCAAACACAGATTTTAATTCTTCCTTTCCTATTTGGATGACTTTTATTTCTTTTTTGTTGACTGATTACTTCTGCCAGTATTTCTAGTACTATATGAATAGAATTGGTGAGAGTGGGCATCCTTGCCTTGTACTAAAAGGAAAACCTCTCAATTTTTCTCCACTGATTGATGTTATCTGTGGACTTTTCATACATGGTCTTCATTATGTTGAGGTAAGTTCCTTCTATACCTATATTTTTGAGGGAAGTTTTTAAAAAGTTGCCTTAATGGGAGGCTGAACAAGATGGCGGAGGAGTAGGAGACCTGGATTTTGTCTCCTCTCAGGAATTCAGCTGGATAGGGATCAAACCATTCTGAACACCTACAAACTCAACAGGAGATCGAAGAAAAGAATAGCAACAACTCTCTCATCAGAAAAGCAACCACTTTCTGGAAGGTAGGACGTGCGGAGAAGTGAATCCGAGGCGATATTCAGAAGGATAGATGGCGGGAGAGGGGCCTCCGTCGGCCGCTTCTGGCAAGTGATAGAACCACAGAGCACAAAATCGGAAATTTTAAAAGTCTGCTCTGCTGAGGACGTCACTCTGGTGGCTAAGCGGGGGTGGAACCCTCCGGGACAGTGTGGTCTCAGGACCCTCGGGGTCACAGAAAGACCGGGGGTGCCTGAGGGCAGCAGAGCTCCCAGGTAATGGAGCAGGGAAGCCGGCTGCAGAGGCGGAGCCCAGGCGCGGGCTCTCAGCTCGGGGTTGCCATAAACCATGATCCGCGGCACAGTCGGGCCACTGCTCCTCTAGCAGGGACCCAACAAGCGGCAGATCTGGGGAGACTCCCCTTCCTCCTCCGGAAGGAGCTGCGTGGGAGTGCACCGCAGGGATCTGCTGGGTTTGGAGACTCCACCTGGGGTCGGGTGCCAGAGATAGAAACGCTCGGTCACAGGCCGGGTGAGCACAGAGTGTGGCCAGAGACCAGGGAAGACGGGAGTGACTGAAGGCTTTTCTCTGGGGGGCACTGAGGAGTGGGGCCCCGAGTTCTAGGCTCCTCCGGGGCGGAGATTGGGAGGCCGCCATTTTCACTCTCAGCCTCCAAGGCTGTACAGAAAGCTCGCAGGGAACAAAAGCTCCGGAGAGCAAACCCAAGCAGATTACTTAGCCGGGAGAGGCAAGGGTGGGGCAATTCCGCCTCCGGCAGAGACATTTGGAAACCACGGCAACAGGCCCCTCCCCAGAAGATCAGCGAGAACAGCCAGCCAAGACCAAGTTTACCCATCAATGAGAATGGCAGAACTCCAGCGCTAGGGGAATACTGCACATAGAATTCATAACTTTTTTACCATGATTATTTGGTCTTTCAAAGTTAATTTTTTTTAACTGTCTTTTTTTCTTTTCTTTCTTTTTTTCTTTTTTTTGAATTTTTCTTTTTCCCTTTTTCAACCAACATCTTATCAATCCCTTTTTTTAAAAAACATTTTTGTTTTTCATTTTTAGAGTCATATTCTATCCCTTCATAGTAGTTACCCATATTTTTGGCATATATATATATAAGTTGTTCTATCTTTAAAATTTTGAGATAGTTTCTTCTAACAGATTAAAATATACCCTAAATCTCTGGTGTAAGGTGTTTTCTACTCCCCTGCGTGATCACATTCTCTCCCTTTTTTTTTCTCTTTTTTCTTTTTTTAAATACTCTTCTTTCTTTTTTCAAACAACTTCTTATCAATTCCTTTTATAAAATTTTTTATAATTTCCATCTTTACAGTCATATTCCATCCCTTCATCATATCAACCCTTATTTTTGTACATATATAAGTTTTTCTTTCTTTAAAATTTTGGGAGGCACTTTCTTCTAAAAGACCGAAATACACCCCAAATCTAGTGTGTGGCACTGATCTATATACCAGCCTGATCATATTTGATCACATTCTGTTTTTTTTGGTTGTTGTTGTTTTGTTTTGTTTGTTTTTGTTTGTTTATATCTTTATCTTTTTCTTTTTCTTTTTTTTTCTTTTTCTTTTTTCTCTCTTTCCATTTCTTGTTCCACTGCTTCAGGTCTTTTCTGATTTGTTTAAAGATATTTTCTGGGGACGTTGTTACTCTGCTAGCATTTTGTTCTCTCATTAATCTATTCTCCTCTGCACAAAATGACAAGACGGAAAAAATCACCTCAACAAAAAGAACAAAAGGTAGTACCGACTGCCAGGGACCTACTCAATATGGACATTAGTACGATGTCAGATCTACAGTTCAGAATCATCACTTTAAAGATACTAGCGGGGCTTGAAAAAAATATGGAAGTTATTAGAGAAACCCTTTCTGGAGAAGTAAAAGAACTAAAATCCAACCAAGTAGAAATCAAAAAGGCTATTAATGAGGTGCAATAAAAAATGGGGGCGCTAACTGCTAGGATAAATGAGGCAGAAGAGAGAATCAGTGATATAGAAGACCAAATGATGGAAAATCAAGAAGCTGAGAAAAAGAGAGATAAACAACTACTGGATCACGAGGGCAGAATTCGAGAGATAAGCGATACCATAAGACGAAATAACATTAGAATAATTGGGATCCCAGACGAAGAAGAAAGAGAGAGAGGGGCAGAAGGTATAATGGAGCAAATTATAGCAGAGAACTTTCCTAATTTGGGGAAGGAAACAGGCATGAAAATCCAGGAAGCACAGAGAACCCCTCTCAAAATCAATAAAAATAGGTCAACACCCCGACATCTAATAGTAAAACTGACGAGTCTCATAGACAAAGAGAAAATCCTGAAAGCAGCTCAGGAGAAGTGATCTGTAACCTACAAGGGTAGAAACATTAGATTGGCAACAGACCTATCCACAGAGACCTGGCAGGCCAGAAAGGACTGGCAAGATATATTTAGAGCCCTAAATGAGAAAAATATGCAGCCAAGAATACTATATCCAGCTAGGCTGTCACTGAAAATTGAAGGAGAGATAAAAAGCTTCCAGGACAAACAAAAACTAAAGGAATTTGCAAACACAAAACCAGCCCTACAGGAAATCTTGAAAGGGGTCCTCTAAGCAAAGAGAGAGCCTAAAAGCAACATAGACCAGAAAGGAACACAGACAATATATGGTAACAGTCACCTTACAGGCAATACCTTGGCACTAAATTCCTATCTTTCAATAGTTACCTTGAATGTAAATGGGCTCAATGCCCCAGTCAAAAGACACAGGCTTTCAGACTGGATTAAAAAACAAGACCCATCGATATGCTGTCGGCAAGAGACTCATTTTAGACCCAAAGACACCCCCAGATTGAAAGTGAGGGGGTGGAAAACCATTTACCATGCTAATGGACACCAAAAGAAAGCTTGGGTGGCAATCCTTCTATCAGACAAATTAGATTTTAAACCAAAGACTGTAATAAGAGATGAAGAAGGACACTATATCCTACTTAAAGGGTCTATCCAAAAAGAAGATCTAACAATTGTAAATATCTATGCCCCTAATATGGGAGCAGCCAATTATATAAGGCAATTAATAACAAAAGCAAAGAAACACATCGACAACAAGACAATAATAGTGGGGGACTTTAACACCCCCCTCACTGAAATGGACAGATCGTCTAAGCAAAAGATCAACAAGGAAATAAAGACTTTAAATGACACACTGGACCAAATGGACTTCACAGACATATTCAGAACATTCCATCCCAAAGCAACGGAATACATTTTCTTCTCTAGTCCCCATGGAATATTCTCCAGAATCGATCACATCCTAGGTCATAAATCAGGTCTCAACTGGTACCAAAAGATTGGGATCATTCCCTGCCTATTTTCAGACCACAATGCTTTGAAACTAGAACTCAATCACAAGAGGAAAGCCGGAAAGAGCCCAAATACTTGGAGGCTAAAGAGCATCCTACTGAAGAATGAATGGGTCAACCAGGAAATTAAAGAAGATTTAAAAAAATACATGGAAACCAATGAAAATGAAAACACAACTATTCAAAATCTTTGGGATGCAGCAAAGGCAGTCCTAAGAGGAAAGTATATAGCAATACAAGCCTTTCTCAAGAAACAAGAAAGGTCTCAAGTACACAACCTAACCCTCCACCTAAAGGAGCTGGAGAAAGAACAGCAAATAAAGCCTAAACCCAGCAGGAGAAGAGAAATCATAAAGATCAGAGCAGAAATCAATGAAATAGAAACTAAAAGAACAGTAGAACAGATCAACGAAACTAGGAGCTGGTTATTGGAAAGAATTAACAAGATTGATAAACCCCTGGCCAGACTTACCAAAAAGAAAAGAGAAATGACCCAAATCAACAAAATCATGAATGAAAGAGGAGAAATCACAACCAACACCAAAGAAATAAAAACAATTATAAGAACATATTATGAGCAACTCTATGCCACCAAATTAGATAACCTGGAAGAAATGGATGCATTCCTAGAGATGTATCAACTACCAAAACTGAACCAGGAAGAAATAGACAACCTGAACAGACCTATAACCACTAAGGAAATTGAAGCAGTCATCAAAAATCTCCCAAAAAACAAAAGCCCAGGGCCAGATGACTTCCCAGGGGAATTCTACCAAACATTTCAAGAAGAATTAATACGTATTCTTCTGAAACTGTTCCAAAAAATAGAAATGGAAGGAAAACTTCCAAACTCATTTTATGAGGCCAGCATTACCTTGATCCCAAAACCAGACAAAGACCCCATCAAAAAGGAGAATTACAGACCAATATCCCTGATGAACACGGATGCAAAAATTCTCACCAAAATACTAGCCAATAGGATCCAACAGTACATTAAAAGGATTATTCACCACGACCAAGTGTGATTTATCCCTGGGCTGCAAGGTTGGTTCAACATCCGCAAATCAATCAATGTGATACAATACATTAACAAAAGAAAGAACAAGAATCATATGATCCTCTCAATAGATGCAGAAAAAGCTTTTGACAAAATACAGCATCCTTTCTTGATCAAAACTCTTCAGAGTATAGTCATAGAGGGTACATACCTCAATATCATAAAAGCCATCTATGAAAAACCTACAGTGAATATCATTCTCAATGGGGAAAAACTGAGAGCTTTCCCCCTAAGGTCAGGAACGTGGCAGGGATGTCCACTATCACCACTGTTATTCAACATAGTATTGGAAGTCCTAGCCACAGCAATCAGACAACAAAAAGAAATCAAAGGCATCCAAATCGGCAAAGAAGAAGTCAAACTCTCACTCTTTGCAGACGATATGATATTTTATGTGGAAAACCCCAAAGATTCCACCCCAAAACCGCTAGAACTCATACAGGAATTCAGTCAAGTGGCAGGATATAAAATCAATGCACAGAAGTCAGTGGCATTCCTATACACCAACAACAGGACAGAAGAAAGAGAAATTAAGGAGTCGATCCCATTTACAATTGCACCCAAAACCATAAGATACCTAGGAATAAATCTAACCAAAGAGACAAAGGATCTGTACTCAGAAAACTATAAAATACTCATGAAAGAAATTGAGGAAGACACAAAGAAATGGAAAAACATTCCATGCTCATGGATTGGAAGAACAAATATTGTGAAGATGTCAATGCTACCTAGAGCAATCTACACATTCAATGCAATCCCCATCAAAATACCATCCACTTTTTTCAAAGAAATGGAACAAATAATCCTAAAATTTGTATGGAACCAGAAAAGACCCCGAATAGCCAGAGGAATGTTGAAAAAGAAAAGCAAAGCTGGCGGCATCACAATTCCGGACTTCCAGCTCTATTACAAAGCTGTCATCATCAAGACAGCATGGTACTGGCACAAAAACAGACACATAGATCAATGGAACAGAATAGAGAGCCCAGAAATGGACCCTCAACTCTATGGTCAACTCATCTTTGACAAAGCAGGAAAGAATGTCCAATGGAACAAAGACAGTCTCTTCAACAAATGGTTTTGGGAAAATTGGGTAGCCACATGCAGAAGAATGAAACTGGACCATTTCCTTACACCACACACAAAAATAGACTCCAAATGGTTGAAAGACCTCAATGTGAGACAGGAGTCCATCCAAATCCTAGAGGAGAACACAGGGAGCAACCTCTTTGACCTCAGCCGAAGCAACTTCTTCCTAGAAATATTGCCAAAGGCAAGGGAAGCAAGGGCAAAAATGAAGTATTGGGACTTCCTCAAGATAAAAAGCTTTTGCAAAGCAAAGGAAACAGTCAACAAAACCAAAAGACAACCGACAGAATGGGAGAAGATATTTGCAAATGACATATCCGATAAAGGGCTAGTATCCAAAATCTATAAAGAACTCATCAAACTCAGCACCCAAAGAACAAAGAATCCAATCAAGAAATGGGCAGAAGACATGAACAGACATTTTTCCAAAGAAGACATCCAAATGGCTAACAGACACATGAAAAAGTGCTCAATATCGCTCGGCATCAGGGAAATCCAAATCAAAACCTCAATGAGATACCACCTCACACCAGTCAGAATGGCTAAAATTAACAAGTCAGGAAACGACAGATGTTGGCAGGGATGCGGAGAAAGGGGAACCCTCCTACACTGTTGGTGGGAATGCAAGCTGGTGCAGCCACTCTGGAAAACAGTATGGAGGTTCCTCAAAAAGTTGAAAATAGAGCTACCCTATGATCCAGCAATTGCACTACTGGGTATTTACCCCAAAGATACAAAAGTAGGGATCTGAAAGGGTACGTGCACCCCGATGTTTATAGCAGCAATGTTCACAATAGCCAAACTGTGGGAAGAGCCAAGATGTCCATCGACAGATGAATGGATAAAGAAGAAGTGGTGTATATATACAATGGAATACTATGCAGCCATCAAAAGGAATGAGATCTTGCCATTTGCAACAACGTGGATGGAACTGGAGGGTATTATGTTGAGCGAAATAAGTCAAACAGAGAAAGACATGTATCATATGATCTCACTGATTTGAGGAATTCTTAATTGCAGGAAACAAACTGAGGGTTGCTGGAGTGGAGGGTGGGGTGGGATGGATGGGGTGACTGGGTGATAGACACTGGGGAGGGTATGTGCTCTGGTAAGCGCTGTGAATTTTGCAAGACTGTTGAATCTCAGATCTGTACCTCTGAAACAAACAATGCAATATATCTTAAGAAAAAAAAAAAGAAGAAGAAGAAGAAGTTAGCGGGAGGGGAAGAATGAAGCAGGGGAAATCGGAGGGGTAGACGAACTATGAGAGATGATGGACTCTGAAAAACAAACAGGGTTCTAGAGGGGTGGGGGTTGGGAGGATGGGTTAGCCTGGTGGTGGGTATTGAGGAGGGCACATTCTGCATGGAGCACTGGGTGTTATGCACAAACAATGAATCATGGAACACTACATCTAAAACTAATGATGTAATGTATGGGGATTAACATAAGAATAAAAAAAAAGTTGCCTTAATGTATATATTGACAAGAAATATTTATATTGTAATGACAATAATGAGTCTTTAACTTAACAATTGTAATGGATAGAGTTTGCCTAAATAAGCAAGAAGACCTGATATCTGGAATCTAATAATAAAGGCAAAGAAGAGATTTAGATTAATCAAAATACAGGTGTAGTGATGGTGATTTATTCAGAATTGGAAACAAGGAAGTAAGTCTGAGTTTACATCCACTCAAACTCTGTTTGACTGTAAAGGTATTTCTTACTCTCATTTAAAAATAAGATATATTTTGTCTTCCTTACATCTGTTATATATTTTCTTATGGGATCTAAGAAGCCACCAAAAATACTATTTTATATTTGTTTTACACTGCAAGCAAAAATTATTTCTCTATTCTTACTCTCCTGATAAAGATAGAAGTATATGTTATATGTTGCCTAACGTATTTTATACAACAAGTATTTGCTCTTGTTTTAAACAGTAGAAATTAATTGTTTATGCTTATTCTTCTGGTAAGCATAGAAATATGTCATATTACATAACATTTTAAATTAATTCTGCAGGATTTGAGATCACTTTCCAGTGGACATATGGTAAAGGGTGTTTTTTTTTTTAAAAGAGGAAGATCTTTTTTTTTTTTTTAAGATTTTTATTTATTTAGTGAGAGAGAGAGAATGATAGAGAGCATGAGAGGGTGGAGGGTCTGCCAAATCATCTTTGATTTTTAGTCAATGATCAGTTGACTATATGTGTAGGTCTATTTCTAGACATTTTATTCTATCTCATTGATGTATTTGTCATTCTTTCACCAATATCACACTGTTTTGATTACTATGGCTTTAAAATAAGTCTTGAAGTAATATAGTATCAGTTTTTTTTAACTATTTTTATTCACTATTGTGTTGGCTATCCTGGATTTTTTTGCCTCCCCATATAAATTTTAGAACAAATTTGTGTATATCCACCCTATAATGGACTTTGATTGGGATTGCATTAAATATATAGATCAATTTGGTAAAACTGACATCTTGACAACACTGAGTCTTTTTTATGTTTTTATTTGTTTTTTAAGATTTTATTTATTTATTATTTATTTACTTATTTATTTATTATTTATTTATCTACTTATCTATTTATTATTTATTTACTTATTTATTTATAAGAGAGAGAGAGAGAAAATAGGGGGAGGGACAGAGGGTGTGGGAAAGGGAGAAAGATAGAGAGAGAGACAATCAAGCAGACTCTAAGCTGAGCATGGGGCCCAACACAGGGCTCAGTCTCACAACTTTGCGATCATCACCTGAACCAAAACCAGGAGTTAGACACTTAGCCAACTGAGACACCCAGGTGCCCCTACGTTTTTATTTAAATTCCAGTTAGTTAACACACAATGTAATATTAGTTTCAGGTGTACAATATAGTGATTCAACACTTCCATGCAACACTCAGTGCTCATCACAAGAAATGCACTCCTTAATCCGCATCACCTATTTAAACTACTCCCCTACTCACCTCCCTTCTGGTAGCCATCAGTTTATTGTCTATAGTTAAGTCTCTTTCTTGGTTTGCCTTTCTCTCTCTTTTTCACTTTACTCATTTGCTTTCTTTCTTAAATCCACATATGAGTGAAATCATATGGTAATTGTCTTCCTCTGACTTATTTTGCTTAGCATAATATTCTCTAGCTCCATCTATGTTGTTACAACTGGCAATATTTCATTCTTTTTTATGGTCAGTAATATTCCACTGTAATGAGTCTTCTTATCCATGAACATGGAATAACTCTCCATTTTAGTTTTCCTTTGGTTCTTTCATTAGAGTTTTAAAGTTTTATTCAAAAAGATCTTGTACATATTTTGCTAAATTTATACCTGTCATTTAGGAGATGCTAATGTAAATGATATTGTGATTTTAATATCAAATTCTATTTGTTATAGAACATATATATGTATGTTATATAGATTTTCTATGTATATTATAGTATATACGAAAGTGAGTTTTTTAATATAACCTTGTATTGTGCAACCTTGATATAATTGCTTATTAGTTATGGAGGGGTTTTGTTAATTCTTTTGAATTTTTTCTATAGACTCTCATATCAACTGTAGAGAAAGTTTTATTTTTATCCTTCCCAGTCTGTGTACCTCTTATTTCCTTTTCTTGTCTTACTGCATTCACTAGGACTTCCAGTATGACATTGAAAATAATTAGTGAGAGAGACTATCCTTCCTTTGTTCCTAAGCAAAAGGGAATTTTGCTTTTAATTTCCCCAGAATGCTTTCTTACAATTGATAATATTGTTTTAATCTCTAGTTAGAGACATAAACATTACATTTTAATCCATTTTTATTTCCTGAGTTACCAATGAAGTTAGATATTAGCATATATTTATATTTCTAATTTATATTATATGGTTTGTAGTAACTGCAGCCATTGGACTTTTTAAGAAAAAAAAAAATACTTGTGAAAGCAAATATAAGCTCTATTGAATAATTTTAGTAAATATAGGCACTTATAAGTAAACTACAATTTTACTGCTCAGAGTAACCACCAGTTCTAATATGTTTTATGTTAATACATATATATACATATGAACATATATACTATTATTATACACTATATCATATTATATATATTTAATATAACTAATTTTGTATACAAATAAGTGACAACTAAACAACCTCACATATCCATATGTCATTTAAATTCTAAATCAAGCAGAGAGATTCCAGAAATATGGTAAATAATAATAACACAAAGATATTTCAACATTTAATATTAATTTGGTAGAAATAATCACATAATTAAGTTAAAGGGTATAATTATTCATCACAAATCATCCTTATTGATGCTCAAATATAATATTCATCTATTTCTTCTTTTTTTAAATTTTTTAAATTTTATGTTATGTTAGTCACAATATATCATTAGTTTTTGATGTAGTGATCCACGATCCATTGTTTTCATATAACACCCAGTGCTCCATGCAGTACATGCCCCCCTTAATACCCATCACCAGGCTAATCCATTCCCCAATCCCCTCCCCTCTAAAACCCTTTTTGTTTCTCAGAGTCCATAGTCTCTCATGGTTCATCTCTCCCTCCTATTCCCCCCCTTCATTTTTCCCTTCCTTCTCTTAATGTCCTCCATGGTATTCCTTATGTTCCACAAATAAGTGAAACCATATGATAATTGACTTTCTCTGCTTGACTTATTTCACTTTTAGCATAATCTCCTCCAGTCCCATTCATGTTGATGTAAAAGTTGGATATTCATCCTTTCTGATGGCTGAGTAATATTCCATTATATATATGGACCATATCTTCTTTATCCATTCATCTGTTGAAGGGCATCTTGGCTCTTTCCACAGTTTGGCTATTGTGGGCATTGCTGCTATGAACATTGGGGTGCATGTGGCCCTTCTTTTCACTACCTCTGTGTCTTTGGGGTAAATACCCAGGAGTGCAATTACTGGGTTATAGGGTAGCTCTATTTTTATTTTTTATTTTTTTTGAGGCACCTCCACACTGTTTTCCAAAGTGGCTGTACCAACTTGCATTCCCACCAACAGTGTAAGAGGGTTCCCCTTTCTCCACAACCTCTCCAACATATGTTGTTTCTTGCCCTGTCCATTTTTGCCATTCTGACCTGTGTAAGGTGGTATCTCAATGTGGCTTTGATTTGAATTTCCCTGATGGCTAATGATGATGAACATTTTTTCATGTGTCTGTTAGCCATTTGTATGTCTTCTTCAGCGAAGTGTCTGTTCATGTCTTCTGCCCATTTTTTGACTTGATTATTTTTGGGGGGGTGTTGAGTTTGAGAAGATCTTTATAGATCTTGGATACCAGCCCTTTATCTGTAGTGTCATTTGCAAATATCTTCTCCCATTCTGTGGGTTGCCTCTTTGTTTTATTGACTGTTTCCTTTGCTGTGCAGAAGCTTTTTACCTTGATGAAGTCCCAAAAGTTCATTTTTGCTTTTGTTTCACTAGCTTTTGGAGATGTATCTTGAAAGAAGTTGCTGTGGCCGATGTCAAAGAGGTTATTGCCTATGTTCTCCTCTAGGATTTTGATGGATTCCTGTCTCACATTGAGGTCTTTCATCCATTTTGAATTTATCTTTGTGTATGGTGTTAGAGAATGGTCGAGTTTCATTCTGCATGTGGCTGTCCAATTTTCCCAGCACCATTTATTGAAGAGACTGTCTTTTTTCCATTGCATGTTTTTTTCCTGCTTTGTCGAAGTTTATTTGACCATAGAGTTGAGGGTCCATACCTGGGTTCTATATTCTGTTCCAGTGGTCTATTTGTCTGTTTTTGTGCCAGTCCCGTCCTGTCTTGGTGATCACAACTTTGTAATATAGCTTGAAATCAGGCAACGTGATGGCCCCAGCTTTGTTTTTCTTTTTCAACATTTACTTGGAGATTTGGGGTCTTTTCTGATTCCATAAAATTTTAGGACTGTTTGTTCCAGCACTTTGAAAAATGTCATGGAATTTTGATCGGGATGGCATTGAAAGTATAGATTGCTCTGGGTAGCATAGACGTTTTAACAATGTTTATTCTTCTGATCCATGAGCATGGAATATTTTTCCATCTTTTTGTGTCTTCAATTTCTTTCATGAGTGTTCTGTAGTTCCTAGAGTATAGACCCTTTACCTCTTTGATTAGGTTTATTCCAAGGTATCTTATGGTTTTTGGTGCTATTGTAAATGGGATCATTTCTCTAATTTCTCTTTCTACAGCTGCATTGTTAGTGTATAAGAAAGCAACTGATTTCTGTGCATTTATTTTGTATCCTGTCACATTACTGAATTAATGTATGAGTTTTAGTAATTTTGGGGTGGAGTCTTTTGGGTTTTCCACATAAAGTATCATGTCATCTGTGAAAAGAGAGAGTTTGACTTCTTCTTTGCCAATTTGAATACCTTTTATTTCTTTTTGTTGTCTGATTGCTGTTGCTAGGACTTCTAGTAATATGTTGAACAATAGTGGCGAGTGGGCATCCTTGACATGTTCCTGCTCTTAAGGGAAAGCCTCTCAGCTTTTCCCCATTGAGGATGATATTCGCTGTGGGTTTTTCACAGATGGATTTTATGAAGTTGAGGAATGTTCCCTCTATCCCTATATTCTGGAGAGTTTTAATCAGGAAAGGATATTGTATTTTGTCAAATGCTTTTTCTGCATCAATTGAGAGGACCATATGTTCTTCTCCCTCCTCTTATTAATGTGTTCTATCCCACTGATTGATTTGCGAATGTTGAACCACCCTTGCCTCCCGGGGATAAATCCCATTTGGTTGTGGTGGATGATCCTTTTAATGTATTGTTGGATCCTATTAGCTAGGATTTTGTTGAGGATTTTGGAATCCATATTCATCAGGGATACTGGTCTGAAATTCTCCTTTTTGATGGGGTCTTTGCCTGGTTTGGGGATTAAGGTAATGTTGGCCTCATAGAATGAGTTTGGAAGTTTTCCTTCTGTTTCTCAGCTTCAGTAGAATAGGTATTATTTTTTGTTTGAATGTTTGGTAGAATTCCCCAGGGAATCCATCAGGCCCTGGACTCTTGTTTTTGGGAGGTTTTTGATCACTGCTTCAATCTCGTTATTAGTTATTGGCCTATTCAGGTTGTCAATTTCTTCCTATTTCAGTCTTGGCAGCTTATAGGTTTCCAGGAAAGCCTCCATTTCATCCAGATTGCTCAGTTTATTGGCATATAGTTGTTGATAATAATTTCTAATAACTGCTTCTATTTCCTTGGTGTTAGTCATGATCTCTCCCCTTTCATTCATAATTTTATTAATTTGGGTCCTTTCCCTTTTCTTTTGGATAAGTCCGGCCAGTGGTTTATCAATCTTATTAATTCTTTCAAAGAACCAACTTCTAGTTTTATTGATCTGATCTACTATGTTTCTGGTTTCTAATTCATTGATCTCTGCTCTAATCTTAATTATTTCTCTTCTAATGCATGGCTTAGGCATCGTTTGTTGCTTTTTCTCTAGCTCTTTAAGGTGTAGAGTTAGTTGGTGAATTCGGGATTTTTCCATTTTTTTATGTGAGGCTTGGATGGCTATGTATTTCCCCCTTAGGACGGCCTTTGCAGTATCCCATAGGCTTTGGACTGATGTGGTTTCATTCTCATTGATTTCCATGAATTGTTTAAGTTCTTCTTTGATTTCCTGGTTGACCCAAACATTCTTGAGCAGAGTGGTCTTTAACTTTCAAG
Source organism: Neomonachus schauinslandi (assembly GCF_002201575.2). Lineage (NCBI taxonomy): Eukaryota > Metazoa > Chordata > Mammalia > Carnivora > Phocidae > Neomonachus > Neomonachus schauinslandi. The sequence goes on from NC_058414.1 coordinate 7,491,262, forward strand.
TGTTTGGATTTCTGCCATTTTTTTTCTTGTGACTGAGTTCTAGTTTCAAAGCATTGTGGTCTGAAAATATGCAGGGAGGGATCCCAATCTTTTGGTACTGGTTGAGACCTGATTTGTGACCTAGGATGTGATCTATTCTGGAGAAAGTTCCATGTGCGCTCAAGAAGAATGAGTATTCTGTTGTTTTAGGGTGGAATGTTCTGTATATATCTATGAGGTCCATCTGGTCCAGTGTATCATTCAAAGCTCTTGTTTCCTTGTTGATTTTCTGCTTAGATGATCTGTCCATTGTTGAGAGTGAAGTATTGAGGTCTCCTACAATTAACGTATTGTTATCAATATGTCTCTTTATTTTGGTTAACAGTTGGCTTATGTAGATGGCTGCTCCCATGTTGGGGGCATAGATATTTACAATTGTTAGATCTTCTTGTTGGATAGACCCTTTAAGAATGATATAGTGTCCTTCTGTGTCTCTAACAACAGACTTTAGTTTTAAATCTAATTTGTCTGATATAAGAACTGCTACCCCAGCTTTCTTTTGAGGTCCGCTGGCATGGAAGATGGATCTCCATCCCTTCACTTTCAGTCTGGATGTATCTTTAGGTTCAAAATGAGTCTCTTGTAGACAGCATATGGATGGGTCCTGTCTTTTTATCCAATCTGCAACTCTGTGCCATTTTATGGGAGCATTTAGGCTATTCACGTTGAGAGTGATTATTGAAAGATATGCATTAATTGTCATCATGTTGCCTTTGAAGACATTGTTTTTATAGATTGTCCCTGTAAATTTCTGTTGTATATCACTCTTGGGGTCTTCCTCCTTTTATACAACCCCCCTTAATATTTCTTGCAGGGCCTGCTTGGTGGTCACATATTCTTTCAGTTTCTGCCCATCTTGGAAGCTCTGCATCTCTCCATCCATTCTAAATGACAGCCTTGCTGGATAAAGTATTCTTGGCTGCATGTTCTTCTCATTTAGTACCCTGAATATGTCTTGCTAGGCCTTTCTGTCTTGCCAGGTCTCTGTGGATAGGTCTGGCATTATTCTGATGTTCCTCCCTCTGTATGTAAGGAATCTCTTCCCCCTAACTTCCCTTAAGATGGTTTCCTTGGTTCTAAGATTTGCAAGTTTTACTATTACATGCCAGGGTGTTGGCCTGTTTTCCTTGATCTTGGGATGGGTCCTCTCTGCCTCTAGGACACGAATGTTTGTTTCATTCCCCAGATTAGGGAAGTTCTCAACTACGATTTGCTCAAATATAACTTCTAGTCCTCTCTCTCTCATTCCCTCTGGGATTCGAATAATTCTGATATTGGAACTCTTCATGGTGTCACTTATTTCTCTGATTCTATTTTCATGGATTCTGAGTTGTTTCTCCCTGGCCTCCTTTTTTCCCTTTTTATCTATTAAATTGTCTTCCAGGTCACTAATTCATTCTTCTGCCTCACTTACTCTAGCTGTTAGATTATCTAGATTGGATTGGATCTCATTGATCGCATTTTTAAGTTCTGCCAATTCAACTTTCATTTCTGCCCTTAGAGACTCTGTGTTGCCATTAATTGATTTCTTCATTCTAGCTATTGTCTTCACAATTGCTAGCCTGAATTCCATCTCTGACATCTTGGTTATGTCTGCATCCATTTGTAAACCTGTGGCATAAGTCATAATCTCTGAGTCTTTCCTATTTTGGGGGTTCCTCCTCCTGGTCATTCTGGGGATGATGGGTGGTTGAGAGAATGTATAGAGTCAAGATTATTGACCAGAGCCGAAGCTAGATACACCTGTTTTCTAGGTACCTTAGGGTTGCTGGCTTCTTGTTTTCCCAACCTGTCTTCTGGGGGAGGGGCCTGGTGCGCTGTTACTCAGGCAACCCTGTTTGGGCAGAGTTGCCCTGCCCCCCTGTGGAGGGGGATGGGCTCAGTGGGAACCAGTTTTTTGGGGCTTTTGTTCTCAAGTGGCTTTCCCTGGTGGCTTTCCACATCTCTTCCAAGAGTCAGAGTAGAAGAGACCATTTCCAATCCTCTGCCTCAGAGCAGAGAGATCGTAGTCTGTTCTTCAGTGAGCTTTCCAGGCCACACTGTCTCCATTTCTGTCTGTGCTGCTATAAACTGCAGTGTCCTGGGTTGTGCGCCCCTCAGCAGGGCTCCCAGTCCTTGCCTCCAGGTCAGGGCACGTCTCTGCCTTTTGTGCTTCTAAAACCTCCAGCTGCTCCCAGTTTGCACGGGCATCCCCACAGCTCCCAGTTTCCATCCAGGGGGCTGCCCTAAAGACCTCTCCCCACCACTACCAGGCTGCGAGTCTGTGCCCCATCCCCAGCATGGGAGGCTATCGCTCAGCAGCAGTGTAGGATCCCCACAACCAGGCACCCTCCTGCTGCTGTTTATCCTCCGATATCTGCCCATGGAATCACGACTCCCCACTTCATACCTTGAAACCAACTGCCTGCGATATTCTGTTTGTAGAGATTCAGATCTTCTTACATCTCAGGCTGGTTTCGTGGGTGCTCCGAGTGGTCTGGTAGATATCCAGCTCAATTCTGGGGACCAGTTGGAATAGGGTCTCCTACTCCTCTGCCTTCTTTTCCCCAATATTCATCTATTTCTAATAAAAAATCCATCCTAGGCGCCTGGGTGGCTCAGTTGGTTAAGCGACTGCCTTCGGCTCAGGTCATGATCCTGGAGTCCCGGGATCGAGTCCCGCATCGGGCTCCCTGCTCAGCAGGGGGTCTGCTTCTCCCTCTGCCCTCTTCCCTCTCGTGCTCTCTGTCTCTCATTCTCTCTGTCTCAAATAAATAAATAAAATCTTTAAAAAAAAAAAAAATCCATCCTAGATATGAAATAGAAGCACCCTTCATCAATTCCATAAAAATTACCAATTTCTAAGAAAGATCCAAATTAAGGATCCTCAGTATCTGATATAATGTTTGGCATATAACAGGCATTGGACAAATTCAAAAATGTTTGGATAAACAATATATTAATTGATAGAAATTTGATATAGTCTCATTAAAATCCAGGCAGACTGCCCTCTATCACTACACTCATTAACTTTATTCTGATATTATTCCAATACAGTAAGTTGAAGAAAAGGTTAGATATGAAATTCAGATATTGTTAGGTAATATCATTATTTTCTCATGTTGAAATTCTTATTGAAAAATCCAAAGGAACTAAGAAAGTATTATATTAATTATGTATAAACATAATGCATGACATATATAAATTACATATAATATATAATTTTATATATTAATTACAGATTTATTTATATTATAGTATTATAGAATTCAGTATACTGGCAGTATATGTAAACAAACCAATAAATAAGAAATTGACCAAATATATTTATATTTATAGAAATATAAATTACTTCAGTAAATATAACAAAGGACAGCTACAGCCAATATGAGTCTTCTTATAAAGATACAGACTTGTATAAATTCTTGCCTAAATATATAGAGAAATATTTTGCTTTGTCTACAGATCCTAAGTGTGTGCTCTGATCATCAACCAGCTCTGTGCTGTTACTCCCCGCATCTTTCCTAAGATGTAATAAGTATAGACGACAAGGTCACAAAAATAGAGACTCTTTATATTTTGAGACTTTTACTCAGAAAGCAAAGTGATCTCCTTTGAAACCTGAACAAAACCCTTTTTGTATGTAAGAAGTTGACATAAATTTTAGATCTTACAAGTGAAGTCAGGGAAATATTTCTATCCATCTTTTGCTGCCAAACTTATAGCTCACACCTACCATGGTACTCAATTGACTAGAAAGAAAAGTATATTTTTACAGAAGCAGGCTTGTGGGGGGGGGGGGGGGGGAATGAGATTAGCTTTGCTGAAGCTTTGGAACATTAGCAGTATGCATAAAGAGCACTTCGTGCTTCATATACCATTTATTTAAAAATCTCTTTTGTCCTTTCCATTCGCCTCATTATAACATTTGAGCTATACCAATCTTTGTTTTTTCTGTGCTACCAGTTGGAATCCAACACAAAGGGCTGCTACAAAATTGGAATCACAGGAAAGAAAAAAAAAAGGAAAAGGATAGTAGTAATATCCTCACTTCCCTTGCACCTACAGAGAGAAGATATCATTCTTTGGGATGAAATTAATGCAGAGCATCTTAGATTAAATGTTAACTCCATAGGAGTACACAGTACAAGTTCAATAAATGTATAATGACATAAAATGTCACATTGGGAACATTCACAAGAAACATTCATATTTGCTTCTCTAGGATAGACAATTGTGTAAAAACAGAACACCTAGCAATGTCATGTTGAAAATTAGGATACTAACAGTACCTGCCTTATATTGTTGTCATAAAGATTAAAGCAGTTAACATCATCATTATTAAGGGAAGGGAGTGATGTCCTCTACAAGATACTGTTGCTCCTTATTCCCTGTAAAGGAAAAGCGATATCAAAAAGAGAAGGGTCATTTAACTGTCAGTATAAAGAAAGAGAAAAGGTTTGTTAACTAAGTAAAACAAAGACCTTCAAACTCTTTGTTTGAATTAAGACTCCAACAAAGAGATAGTTTTTATACTTCCATGCATAGAGGGAGAGCAGAGAAAAAAATGAAAAAGCAATTGTACAATTATATATATATAATTTTAAAGATAAAGAAATGTCAAGTAGTCTTGCATTATCAGAATAACATTATCAAGCAAAACAACCAATTAAAATTAAAGACTTTTTAAAGATTCAAGATAACTGTGCAGATAATAGTAACAATAGCTGAGTCTTAAGAGATTCTTACTATAAGTAAGATTCTTCAGTATAATTTTGTAGACTTTTGAACACACACACACACACACACACACACACAGTTGGTAGGTGTAGTTAAAATGAGGGCCCTGCCGTTATTCCAAATCTCAATTTCTCCCTCTCTTTTTCTCTCTCAAACTATTTCTCTCTCATACAATTGTTTAGCTGTCATCACTGGTTGGTTGGTTTGTTTTGAAGATAATTTATAATCATATCCCCCCAAAAATATTTATGGATTTTGGAAGTAAATTATTTAACATTAATAAGTTAATTTTAGAAAATTGATTTTTTTCACATTTTATTTTACTATTTTAATTTTAGCTTTGAAATACAACTGACAAAATTTTATCAGTGCTCTTTATAGCTCTCAAAAATTTATATTTTGAAGGCTTTTATATTTCTTCTTAATTTTCTTTCTGATAATTTTTTTCCCTCTGTGATAAAAAGTATTTTTTCTCTTTTATTTTCTCATTATTTCCACCTAATCTTTCCAGTTATAGATAAGCTATTGACTTTCATATATTAACTTTTCATTTAGCCGTAAGTCATAAAAACTTTTTATATGTTTTATTGCCTTTAAAAATAATTTACTTAGGGAGTATAAGAAGATAATAGTAGACAAATCTGCAAAATAAAAAAAAAATGTGTTATTCTTTTGATAGGAACCCTGATTCAAATAAGGTTTGTTATTTGTTTTTAAATGAGTAACTTCAAAAAAGGATCACTGCATTATTTATTTTTGTTTTACTTTATTATTGTCTCATTTAAGAATCAGAGCAAGCTTGTTGCACCATAAAAATTTCAACACTTTTTATTTTTTCAGCTTTTAAATATTTTGCATAAATTATCTTTATCGTCAGATTCTAATGAAATCATGAGATGAATTTTTAGAAACTTTAAAATGTCTCTTATGGCTATTGGTCATTTGTAATTTCCCTAACATCATTGATATGGGCTGAATTATGTTCCAGTGAAATTCATATGTTGAAATCTGCAAATCTGGTATCTCTGAATGTGACTGTATTTGGAGATAAGGCCTTTAAAGAGGTCATTAAGTTAAAATGAGGTAGTTAGGGTGGAACCCAAATTCTGCATAACTGGTGTCCTTATAAGAAGAGGAAAAGACACCAGTGATGTGCCCACAGAGAAAAGGCCATGTGAGGACACAGCATGAAGGTAACCATCTGCAAGCCAAGGCGAGAGGTCTCAGCAGAGAATTATCGTGGGCTTCTATCCTCCTGAGAAAATATATTTCTGTTGTGTAAGTCATTCAGTCACTGGTAGCAAACTAATATAATCATTACATGTTCTCTTAGAGATACATATCATGTTGCCTTTTATTTTTATTTTTTTAAATTTTTATTTCTTAGAGAGAGAGAGCATGTGTGCACAGACAGGAGCAGGAAGGGGCAGAAGGAAAGGGAGAGAGAGAGAATCTTAAAAAGGCTCCAAACCCCACATGGAGCCCCACACAAGGCTCGATCTCATGCCTCTGAGGTCATGACCTGAGCCAAAATCAAGAGTTAGACACTTAACCAACTAAGCCACCCAAGCACCCCTCACATTACCTTTTAAATAGTAATTCCCTTATTTGTTGTTAATCCCATATCCTTGTATCAAGAATTGAATAAAAGGTAAATTCTGAGAGTGAGCAGCCTGACAGGATTCACAGTCACTAAATGATTTCATAATGATCACATTAGGAACAATGCCTCTGTTCACATATTTTGGTAATGTGAATGTGAATTACCAAATTCACATTCAAAAGAATTATGAACCTATTAGTAATGGGTTCTCTGAGTTGACTGTCTGGCGTTCATCTCGGAGGCCTCTCCATGATCATTAATCATCTGCTTCCTAGGATAGAATCTGTATCATGAAGACACTCCAAAGACCCTTCTTACCATGGAGAGTTCCAGAAGCTACAGATTTGTGGTTCTAAGACAGACCCCACTATAGGCCTCTTCCAAGATCCCAAGTCATCATTATATCCAGTCCCTAAGAATCTCAATCACTGCATTTCAGTGGGGGTCTCCTACAACTTCCATCCAGTTATCTCCTGGGTTAGCCTTTATTTTCTAGACAGACTATTCCTGGTTTTTACTATTGATTATTTTTTTTTCAATCCAAGAATTTTATTTTTCCCTTTCAATGAAAAATAAAAAAAAGAGCCAGAGCCTGGGATTAAAATATAACATATAAAAATGTAAGGCTATTATATAAAAATTTTTTTTTTTTCCTAAACAAAATGCTAGTGGTCCCTAGCACTGTTAAGAAATATGACAGGACTTCTGACTTTATTTTTAAAGTCTAAACCAGAGTTTTATTTTCATTTTATCTATTCTAATATTATAAGATCTTTGCCCATACAATTTTGCTTCTTCATTTGCTGCATGGTCTGGCTTATTTCTAGAATTAATTATTCTGGTTTTTCTATAGTCCTGCTCCAAAATAAATAATCATGATAAATTCTTATAGGATATAACTGAATGATAAAATTTTGTCATCAGTCATCCATAATGAAATAAGGCTCAAGTTGTATGTTTTGGCAAAACAAAACATATTTTATGCTAAGTTTTAGAATATGAACTTTTACCATCATCCTATTCTATCTCCTTTAAGTGATAGTGTGTTATGTTACATGTAAGATTTTGTTGTTGTTGTTTCTTTAATAAAATGGATAAAAACAATACTTTGGAATGATACAAGGAGAGAGATGGAGGTGATGGTGGTGTCCTCTAAGAGAAGTCCAGACTGTGGGTATTAGCTTTGAACATCCAAACACGTCCTCTTGTGTATGCTAGATTATCAGAGTCCTCAAAGCTATTATCCTGACTCATTAACATGCATCTGAGACTGGAAAACATGTTGATTTACAACAATCAAAAAGTGTCTTAGGAATCTATATATGTGGAGTCAGTGTTATATTTGTGTTATTTTCTGTAAGAAGAACTGGTTATAAAATCACTCCCACCAAAAAAATGTGTTTTGAAAATAGTTTCAAAACCAGGATACTTGGGTGTCCCAAATATTTAATGGCTTTCATTGTATCCATTTCATAGTACAGATGGCCTGGAGAAGGGGTCCATTCACCTTTTCTCTATGGGAAAATTTTGCATTGAGGCTGGAATTATGTCTTATCTGTGTGTGTGTGTGCACGTAGGTGCGCACGCATGTCTGTGTAATATATGTTGACTTGTAACTCATTACAGTTAGTTTCAAAGAGATTACAAGTTTTACTAATTTATTCTAATATGATTTAGTTTTCTTTGAATAGCAGCCAATAATAATAAAATATAGTACATTATTAAGGCAACTCAAAATTAGACTATTTTTAGTTGAATACACAGCATTCAACCTAGTGAATTTCATTCTTTTAGTTATTTTCCATCAAGTAGATGTTCCAGTTAATCAAACAAACAAACAAAAATGTCTTTGTTACCAAGACATAGGTGACAGAATGTTTGCCTATAGGTGTTACATAACCATTTCTATGGGGTTAATGAGGAACCATGTGAAAGGTTCCTCAAATCAGAGGCTTATATAGACTCAGTTGTTGTTATGACAATTACCTGTTTTAGCATAACAAAACCTACTTGAAGATTCTACTACTTGAAGATTCTAATTTGGTTCTTTTAAATCTCTGATTATTTCAAGTACCCTTCTTCCCAATATAAATTTAGTGGATTTGATTACAAAGCTTCAGTTAATAATGTTGTAGCTTTCTAAAACATACTACATATGTAGGTTGCAAACATACCTACATTTGTTCTACAATCCATTTCATCCTTCCCTGGTTCTCATATCCTAATCCTATGTATTCTAAGTAGCATTATTAATTTAAATATTAAATTATATATTAAATAATAACAATAGTAAAAATAAATGGGAGTATATATTGTATAGGTGAGTATATATTTTTATTATATTAAGTATATAATAATCATGTGCATAAACACATATGTGTGTATGTATATTATATTTTTGTGTAAAAATTACATACTACTACACAACTAGTTCATAGTTTAGTAGATTTCCTCTCCCCTTTCTCAGCAGATATGCACAGGAACCATGGTAGTATGATCTATATGTTTATGATTCAAACCATATGTTATAAACATTTTGAATAGATAAAGTCAACCATTTTTAAAAAGGTAATGTAGAAAACATATTTCAAACTATGCTTTAAATGTAATACCAAGATGGTCGTTTCAAATATGTTTACTGATTTGAAGTATAAAATGACATATTTATATTTGGGTTCAGTGGAAATTTTTGAATACTGCAATAACAGGTCTTCATAATACAATCATATACAGATGGAGAAAGAGACAGAGATAGATGCATATTATCACTCTTGGGATTTGTAAGACACCAACAGAGTTAAGAAATCTTTAAAATGCTTCATGAAAAGTCTGACCCTTAATTAGCCAGTAATGTTATTGTAGCTTATCTAAAATTAATCAGCAAAATCCCCACTGAAGCCTGCTGATTCCTTTATAAATTCCATCTAGTAATATGGTTCCTTGGATAAAAAGAAAAGAAAAAAATGAATCTGTAGATGCCTCAAAAATGTGGCAATTCTGGATAATTTGAACACTGATTTTTACTGACATATATTCAGGAGGAAATGATTTATCTGACTTAACTAAAATTGCATTTTGTTTTAGTTATTCCATTGTTCCCCATCTCACTCCTATGGTTCAATGTTGATGTGAAATTGAACTAGAGGTTTCCCTATTCTTCAAATTTCTTTATCTATGTTACCACATAAGTATAGATTTAAGTAAACTAAATCAAAAGAGCAAAAATCAATATTCTTTCATGCTACAAGCTTTTCTTTTTGGAAAGTGCAAGTCATTAATCACTGGAGGAGCAGTAACAGGTACTTATTAACACATACACTTCGAAGCCAGAAAAGATGAAGAGTAAACCCTAACTTTCACACTTACTATCTAGGCTAAATCATAAAAGTTTGTCATCTCTTGTCAGCCTTCATTCTCTCATGTCATCTGGGGTGAGCTTTACTTCTAGTAAACACATTAAGGACTCAAGTATATAAATAAACAACAGCATAATGTCTAGTTATGTATAGTAAAGACTCAGTAAATGACAACTAGTATTATTTCTATTATGTATCATAATATTTTAAATTGACAATGCTAAAAACAAAATCAGTTACACATTAGACTATTAATTATCAGTTGAGTTCATAAAAATAAGTTAAATTGTTAACCAATAATTTTGGTCTCATCCAAATGGCTTTTTATATGAATGAGTACAAAAAAACTGACATATATATGCAGAACCTACAATATTAACTGGTTAGAGGATAATAAAAGGAAATCTTAAATTGATTAAAATAAAGTGAGATAATATATAGATAATATTTTATTATTAGAATTGAGTATTTAACAAAACAATGTATAATACAGAATTTACGTATAATATTCTATTTGAAAAAAGAAAGATGTTACCTTAAGCAGAACATATGTCCTTAAATGAGTGTGTGTGTGTATATATATATATATATTCTCAAATGCATTATAATATATAATGTTATTATTATATATTATAATATATTTATATAATATTATATAATACATAATACATATCATATATACTATATATACTATATATATATTCTCAAAGGCATTAAAAATAAAATATATATCATACCTGGAAAGAATTTAAATAAAGGGAATCTCAACAAAGCAAAAAATAATATGTAGCTTATGTAGCATAAAATAAAGTAATAGAATGAGTCAAATCATACTCTACCAATTTGATATCAGACAAAATATATTTTAATATGTTTAAGAAATAGAAATCACAGTTGAAAGAAGCAAAGGGACTACAAAAAATACCCTAGCAGGAGTCATTTCTAGAGCGACAGAATAAGCACCTTAAAAATCCATTCCTCCATAAGAGCAATGAAAACATTGGCAAACACCGTCAAAATAAAAATTTTAAAACTCTCAAAAGTAGCCAAAAGCTTGTATCCATCTGAGAAGTGTATATTCAAGAAAAAATGACACTCTTGGCAAGAAAAGCGAATTTTGTGATGTTGTTAATTTGCCTTATTTCCTCCCATATTTCCCAGCTGTGTAGTAGCTTTGAGAACCAATCATGGTAGTAAAGAAAACCAACCACTCTGCAACCATTGGAGGGAGGGAATGCATTTGGAGACACTGAAAAGCACACTGCAGATAATTTTCACCATTTCACCTGACAGCAGAAACTCCTTTCTCAGAGATTGCCTCTATTTAACTTGGCCCAGAGCTCCTTCAAAGTGAACGGCCTTCACCTTAAGTTATTTGTTCAAAAACTCAGTTGCAATTGTCCAAAATGACAGCTGCCTCAGGAGATGATAGGAGTTGGGGTAAACAAGATGCTGATTTAAAATAAATAAATAAATAAAAGCTAAAGCTAAGGTCTTTGATTCAAAGAACATAGGAAGTTTTGAAAAGCTCTGAAATATTGCTGGGACTGTAGGAGACTTCTAACGTATGCAGGGATGTGTGCATGAGCAGGAAAAAACTTGGCTCTAAGCACTCACATTTGACTGACCTTGGGGCTCAGTGCAAAGTAAATGTAAGGGCTCAGGTAGAGTTAGAAATGCCTGCAAAAGCATTAAAGATGTGCTCCAAACATGCACAGTTCCTTGGCACAGACTGGGAGACTTACTGGTTTCAGGCATTTAGGAAAACTCTATCCAATCATCAGCTGACCAGTATTCTAAGGAAGAAGAGAATGCAGTGGAAGTATATAAAAAAAGAGTACAAAATTTACAGAATTATATCAGGAAACTCATTAAAAAACAATAAAAACTACAACACAAAATTCCAAAGCAGCAGCATCAAGAGAAAGAATAACAGCACAATGAACATTGTGGGGGTAGGAGGGATCTAGTTCCAGAATTGCCATATTGTCCTGTTTCAACATCCAGTTTTCAACATATGAACAACAAAATGATGAGAACATGTGAAGAAACAGGAAAAGTATGACCCTAAAAAAGGGGAAAAACAGTTAATAAAAACAGTTCTTAAGGAAGCCCAGAGATCAGAATTGCTAAACAAAGGTTTTTAATCAGACATTAATCATATATTACAATAAATATGCTCAGAACTAAAGGAAACCATATCTAAAGAACTAAAGGAAAGTCTGAAAATGAAATATCTCTAAATAAAGTGTGGATAATGATCCAAAAATTATAAAAATAATTAAAGAAAATTCCTGAGTTGAAAAGTACATCATAAAAAAAAAAAAAACCACTATAAGAGATCAATAGCAGATTTGATATGAAAGAAGAAAGAATCAGTATACTTGAAGATTGGTGAGTTGAGATTATGTAGTCTGAAAACAGGAAAAAAAAGAAGTGAAGAAATATTAACAGGGCCTCAAAGTCTCATGAGAAACTCTAAGGCATCATAACTTACTTAAAGTAGGTGTTCCAAAGAGGATAAAGAGAGAGGACAGAAATAATATTTAAATAAATAATGTTTCCAAATTAATGAAAAACAGCAAACTAACTACCCCTGAAATTCAACATACTCCAAATAGGGGAATCTCAGAGATCCATGCCTAGAAACATAATAATAGAACTATTTAGAGCCAAAAACAAACAATGTTTAAGCAAAAAGAGTGAATCACCTGGTTATGTACAAAGGATACTCAGTAAGAATAGTAGCTGAATTATGTAATCAGTAATTATGGAGGACAAAAGTCAGTGGGAAGATATATTCAAATGGTTGAAATTAAAGACTGTCAAGGAATTGTAAATCCAGTAAAACTATCCTTCAAAATCCTTCAAAATGTGAAAGTGATTTTTATTTTTCAAAAATGAAAGTGAATTAAGATGTTAACTAAAAAAATCAATTGCTAGTAGACATACCTTACAAGAAATATGGAAAAGAGTCCTTCAATTTTAAAAGAAAATACACTGTACTGAATCCATTCTGTAAAAAAACTCAAATCCACACAGAAAAAATAAAAATCACTGGTAAGCGTAAATACATAGTTAAATGTAAAAGACAGTGTGTGTATTTATTTGTGATTCTTTCCTTCCATCTAAATTTTAAAAACTGCATAATGCAATAATAATGTCTCTGTGTTTGTGAGCTTATGATATATAAAGAAGTGACATGTATGAGAATATTGTCACAAAGAAAAGGGGCAGGAAGAAAGTTATTAAATGCAGAAAGATTCTTATATACTTTTGAAGTTAAGTTGGTATTAATCTGAATTATACTGGTTTTGTTTAAGATGTTAATTATAAAAAATTATGTAAAAAATATAGAAGAAGAAACAAAAAAGAAATTAAATACACAGTAGAAAATATCTATTTAACACCAAAGCAGGGGGTAGTAGAAGGGCAGAAGTAAAATAAAAGACATGACATAACAAAAATAAATTGCAGGTGGCAGACATAAGTCCTCCCTTGTCAGTAATTACATTAAATGAAAATGAATTCAACCATAATGAGATCCCACTTTTTATGTACCAGTATGGCTATAATTGAAAAAGAAAAAAGCAAAGGAAAATAACAAGTGTTGGTAAGGATGTGGAGAAATTAGAATCTACATCCATTTATGATGGGAATGTAAAGTAGTATAGCCACTGTGGAAAATAATTTATAGGTTCCTCAAAAAGTTAAATAGAATTTCTACATGATCAATCAATTACACTTCCAATTATATTCAAGAGAATTAAATCATATATTCTAACATAAACTCATGCATGAGTATTCATAGCAGCACTATTAGCAATAGTTTAAAGTAGAAATTAACCAAACGTCCATCACCTGATGAATGAATAAATAAAACGTGGTACATCCATACAATGGAAGTACAATGTATTCAGCCAAAATATAGAATGATACATTGATACGTACTGGCTTTTTTCATATAGCATAAATGAACATTGAAAACATTTGCTAAGTGAAAAAAAAAACACAAAAAAGTTCACATATCGTAAGACTCCATTTACATGAAATATTCAGAACGCGCAAATCAAGAGAGACAGAAAGCAAATTTGTGTTCGGCAGGGGCTATGGGAAGAATGAATAGTGAGTAACTACTTAATGGGCATGAGTTTCTCTTCTTTGGTGATGACAATGTTCTGGAACTAAATAGCTATGAATCTTGTAAATACCTGTGGCATGTACACCTTAAAACAATTAAAATGGTAAATTTTATGTTATATGTATTTTATAACAATAAAAATCGTGTATATGGATTAAACAGTCCAAACAAAAGACAGAGATTATCAGAGTGGATTAAACAATATGATACAACTATATGCTGTTGAAAAGAAACACACTTTAAATTCAAAGACACAAAAAGGTTGAAATTTTAAAGATGGAGAAATGTATACTATCCTAATAGTTACCAAAAGTAGCTACATGTCTATACTAAATATTGGACAAAATAAAGTTTAAGACAAATGTTATTAGCAAGAAAGAGAAACATTTTATAATGATGAAAAATAAGTCATCAAGGAAAAATAGTAAGTGTAAAGAAAAGGTACCTAAGAACAGAGCCTTAAAATATATGAAGCAAAAACTGACAAAAGTTAAGGGAGAAATATAAAATAAAATAATAATATTGAATAAATCAATAGCTAGCATTTGATAATGGACAGAAAAACTAGGTGAGGGGAGCCTAGATGTCCTAGTTAAGCATCTGCTTTCAACTCAGGTCATGATCCCAAGGTCCTGGGATCAAGCCCCATGTTGAGCTCTCTGCTCAGCAGGGAGTCTGCTTCTCCCTCTGCTGCACCTCCCCTGCTTGTGCTCTCTCTCTCTCAAATAAACAAATAAAATCTTAAAAAAAAAACTAGGTAAAATTATCAATAAGGTAATAGATGACTTAAATAACAACAACAAACCAACCAGACCTATTTCCAGGAAACACTCATTCAAGAACAGCAGGATGTATATTCTTCTTCTTTTTTTTTAAGATGTTATTTATTTATTTGAGAGAGAGAGAAAGAGAGTGAGCACGAGCAGGAGTCAGGGTAGGAGCAGAGGGAGAGGGAGAAGCAGACTCCCCACTGAGCAGGGAGCCTGACATGGGGCTCAGTTCTGGGACTCCAGGATCATGACGTGAACTGAAGACAGCCGCTTAACCAACTGAGCCACGCAGGCACCTGGCAGGATATATATTCTTCATAAGCACACATAGACCATGGCTGAACAAACTATATGTGAGGCCATATATGTCTATAAATAGAAAAGGATTAAAATTATACAAAGTATGTATCTTGCCACAATGGAATGAGATAGAAAAAAGTCAATAACAAAATAAAATTTGGGAAATTCACAAATAGTGGAAAATTAACAATCAGTCAAGCTGAAAATCACAAGAGGATATTGAAAATATTTTGGTATAATCAAGAACAAAAACACAACATACCAAAATTTAGGAGATGTAACAAAAGAAGAACCCAGAGAAAAACTTATAGTTGTAAATGACTACCTTAAAAATTAAAAAAAAAGGATATCAAACAAAAAAAACCTTTCTACCACAAAAAACTAGAAAAAGAGGATCAAATTAATTCAAAATCAACTAAAAGGAAAGGAAGAAATATGATAGGAACAAAAATAAATGAAAAGCTATAGACAAATAAGAGAGAAAATCAGTGAAGCGAAAAGTCTATTCTTTGAAATAATTAACAAAATTCACATATTTTAGCTAGACTGATTAACATTATTAAAATCAAGAATGAAAAAGTAGTCATTGTTATTAATCTTACAGAAATTTAGAAAAAATATAGAATGCTATGTGTAATTGTATGCCAGTAAATTAAATAACCTAGATGAAATGTACAAATTCTTATATAGGCACAAACTACCAAAACTGATTCAGGAAGAAATAGAAAATCAGAATAGGCCTACAACAAGTAGAGATTGTATTAGGTTGAAAACTCCCCAAAAGAAAATACTAATCCACTGGTAGATTCACTGGTGAATTTCATCAAATGTTTAAAGAAAAATTAACAATAATTTCTCACAAAATGTTTCCCAAAAATAGAAGCTGAGGGAATACTTTCAAACGCACTTTGTTATTCAGTGTGACCCTGACACAAAAACTAACAATATAGCAAACTCGCACAAAGAGAAAAAGATTATCTGTGTAGCTCCATGTCTATTGAATAAATTGAATCACTAATAACTTCCAAAACAGAAAGTGTCAGGCCCAGATAGGTTCACTGGTGAAATCTACCAAACACCTAATGAAATAATTGTACAAATTCTCTACTATTTCTCTCAGAAAATAGAAACAAAGGGAATACTTCCCAACTCATTCTATGATACCAGTATTATACTAATAACCAAAACCAGCAAAGGTATTTCAAAAAGAAAAAAAAAAAAACACAAATCAGTATGTCGCAAGAATATAGATGCAAAATACTCAACAAAATATTAGCAGATGGAATCCAACAATTTATAAAAAAAGAATTGTACAAAATGTTCAAGTTGGATTTATTTCAGGTATTTATAACTGATTCAGCAATTCACAAATTGATCAAGCATTCCACCATATCAACAGGCTAAAGAAGAAAAAAATCATATTATCATATTAATAAATGCAGAAAAAGCATTTGACAAAATAGCAACTCCAATTCATGCTAAAACCTCTCAGTAAATTAGGAATAGAGGGGGAATTTCCTCAACTTGAAAAAGAATATTTACAAAAATCCTATAGCTAACATAGTAAATGTCAAGAAACTGGACAATTTTCCCCTGAGGTTGGAAAAAGGTAAGGATGCCTCTCTCATGTGTCTATTAAATATCATACTAGAGGTCATAGCTAGTGCATTAAGACAAGAAAAGGAAATGAAAACTATACATATTAAGGAGGAAACACTAAATCATCTTTCTTTGCAGACGCCATGAATGTGTAGAAAATCCCAAAGAATCAACCAAAATCAAATGAAACTAATGAACAATTTCAACAAGGTTGAATGACCCAAGATTAGTGCACACACACACACACACACACACCACACACCAAATTGCTCTCATATGTACTAACAATGAACAACTCATATTTCAAGTTAAAATACAGTATCATTCACACTATCACCAAATTAGAAATTATCTACTTGAATATAAATGTAAAATATTTTGTTTATAGCCTCTAGATGCAGAAAATTACAAAATTCTGATGATGACATCAAAAGAGATCTAAATAAATGAGGATGTAATACATGATCATGGATTCAAAGATACAGTATTATTAAGATGTCATTTCTTGCCAACCTGATCTCTCAATTCAAGGAAATTTTTTAAAAAAGCTATTTTTGGATAGATAATACATATATATTAACAAACTAATTCTAAAACGTTATGGAACAGCAAATGTCGTAGATTAGCCAACACCACAGTGGAAAAAAAAAAAAAAAAAGTTGGATTTCTTCCCTATTTTAAGACTTGCTATAAAGCTACAGTACTAAACACAGAACAGCCTTAGTGAAAAAACAAATAGATCTGTGGAACAAAATAGAGACACGAAACAGAACCACACAAATTGAGTCAGATGATTTGTAACAAATGTACAGTATCAACTAGAAAAAGGATAGTGTCTTCAGCAAAGGGTACTGGGACAATTGGACCTCCAGAAAAACTAAATAAAATTGGATTAACAATTTTATTAAGAACAAAAATAAATGACAAACTGGATTAAAGCAAATAAAAATGCAAAAATATACAACTTCTAGAGAAAACATAGGAAATACATGTGAGACTTTGGTAATGAGTTTTACATAAAATGCAAAAGCACTATTCATTAAAGATGGATTTTTTAAAGTTGGTATTTATTAGAATTAAAAACATCTGCAGTGTAAAAGACACTGTTAAGAGAATAAAAAGATATGTCACAGACTGAGAGAAAGTATTCGTAAAATACATATGTGATAAAGGAATTAAATCTAAAATAAATACAGCACTTTTCAAAAGTCAACAATAAGAAAGCAAAGAAATTTAGAAATAGGGACAGGTACTGAACAGACACCTCACTGCAGATATATGTATCACAAATAAGCATATGAAATAATATTAAACTTATTTGTCATTAGGGTATTGCAGAAATAAGCCATGAGATACCATTAGGTATCAAAATGGCTAAAATCCAAAACTTAACAATACCAATTGCTGACAAAAATGCAGAGTGATAGAAACTTTCTTTCATTACTGCTGAAAATGCAGTATGGCACAGCGACTTTGGGAAGCCAGGCAATTTCTTACAAAGCTGGATATAGGCAATATGTGATCCATTGATTGTTTTCCTAACTATTTACATGACCTGATGTTCAAGGGTGATCCAATGCAATGACTGATTTGGGTTTTAAAGACATGACCATCTTGACCCAACTCAGGATGACTCTGATGGGTCATTGAGCTCTTGAACTTGCCATTGTTACTAGATCAACCAGTGCCATTTTCAGGCCCGCATCACAGATCAATAGCTGGCCCCATCCTGGCTAATTGGCTCCTTTCATTCTTTCTGAAGTATAAATCCCAAGGGCACCCCCATATAAATACCTTGTACACTAAACTCTGCTACAGGGTGTGCTTTCCAGAAAAGCCAACCCGTGACAAGGGCCATGATTAGCAGAAAAAAGTACATTATTTTGGTTTTTGAGATGGCTGTTGGGAAGGTAATAATGGCCTGGAGCTGTGAAGAGAAATTTTATCTGTAAAATTTGATTTGGTCATCTTACGAGAAAAGTGAAGTCATGAGAATGAATGGCATAAACACAATACTACAAACAATCGAAGAAAAAAGGGAGTTAAGACAGAAGTCTTGGAAATATAAACATTTAACTTGGAGCAAGTAAAGGAACTCTCCAGGAAGAACAAAGGTGGGCAATGGAGAGAAGCTCCAGGAGCAGAGGTTCTAAAAATGCAAGAAAAGAGAAAGTTTGAAGTAGAATAACAGCATTCACTCATCCAACAACATTTATTCAACATGTGGTATTTGAAAAGCCCTACACACTTCAGGGAGATATAAGGTCAAATAATACACGACAATTATTTCAATGTGTTTGCAGTGTTCTTACAGTCAAGTTATGCTGACTCATAGAGGGATATACCAGGGGCTGTTGAGAAAAGAAAAGCCAGCATTCCACAATTAAACTGTGGGATTCATGGGAGGATTTCCTAACTTTCTTTGAAAAGTAAATTTACTTTAATTTTGAGCTAAGAAATATCTAGATATGATTAAGAGGAATGGAAGTGTCAGAAAATACATATGAATGGTATACATATACAAATGTAGTGATACCGAGGAGGGAAAAAGTGAAAAAGACAGGCTATTGCCGAGGCCTGGGAAGGGGTTGACAAGGTAATTTAGAGAAGTAATAGACCAGCAGAAGTGGGCATTTTTCCCAGGGTTCCAGTTGCTGGCCTGACAATTGTGGCCTTAACTGAACCTCAGGTTACTTAGAATCATTTGGGATTCATATTCTTTCTTCTGCAAAATGATTTTTAAAAATAACCTAGCTTCCAAGAAAGTGAAAGTTAAAATTAAAAGCATAAAAGTTGAAGCAGATTTGATCACAATGATTATCTGAATTTTTAAATTTATGATATTTTCCTGAAATGACAATAGTTTCTATGATAAAATTAGAACATTTCATTTTTCCAGAACTACTCTCTGTATTTTATAAATGAAAATGTCACTTGCTCATCCATTTAAAATGTGCCCTAATATCTTTCATCAGTGTTAGGAGATACGAAATATAAATTCTGATTAATGACTATTCATTACATTCTACCTAATAATGAATACAAAGTGCATTTATTTTCTAGTGCCATACTAATTTTAGTACTACTAAGACATTCTATTCTACAATGTTAGGAATAAATCTGAAGGGTTCCCCACAGCATTCTAAAAGTATATGTTGTAAGTGAAACCATGAAGTATTTGCCAAAAAGCGTCCCTAGTGGCATTTTTAACCTTCTCTTTGTTCATTGTGCCATGGTGAACATAATGTGTCTTTTCCACACTGTCAACTGATGGGCATAATTCTTACATTTCATTTCAAACATATAAATTAACATTAAAAGAAAATACTGTTGATACAAATTATTTTAACAGCTATTTCTTAAGGTATGATTCATTGAAATAGAATATCAGGTTTGGAAAATAAACTAATCTTCATATAACTGAAGATTCAATGCTCTTAATAGCTCCAAAAGTTGTTATTCAAATTATATTAAATGACATAAACTACAAAGACTTTACTACTTCCTGATTATTTTATTTGAAGAATAAAAATATGTCTGTCATGTCTGTCTGTCATGTCATAGAAATAAGACTATTTAAATATATTTTTGTGGCTTTCTTATGCTAATGGTTTCAACATACATGGACTTCTTTAATGACATTTTTTTTTCCATACAAATTTTTATTTAAATTCTAGTTAGTTAACATAATGTAATATTGGTTTTTAGGAGTAAAATTTATTGATTCATTAGTTACATATAACCAGTGTTTGTCATAACAAGTGCCCTCCTTAATACCCATCACCCATCTAGCCCACCTCCTACCTACTTCCCCTCCATCACCCCTCAGTTTGCTCTCTATTATTGTCTCTTATGGTTTGCCTCCCTCTGTTTTTTTTTTTTTCCCTTTCCATATGTTCATCTGTTTTGTTGAACTCCACATATGAGTAAAATCATATGGTATTTGTCTTTCTCTGACTTATATCACTTAGCATAATACATTCTAGCTCCATCTAGGTCATTGAAAATGGCAAGATTTCATTCTTTTTTGATGGCTGAGTAATATTCCATTACACACACACACTCACACACACACACACCACATCTTCTTTATCCATTCATCAGTCGATGGACACTTGGGCACTTTCCAAAGTTTGCCTATGGTTGAACCACATCTTCCTTTGGATTATTTCTGTATGTAGTAGTATTTACACTTACAAAATTGATATCTGAAATTGATCTTTTCAATCCTGTGCAATTAGCTTTGTTTAAAACTATTTTTAAAGATTTTAAGTATTTATCTGAGAGAGAGAGAGAGAGAGAGAGCACAAGAAAGGGGAGGAGCAGAGAGAGAAAAAGAAGCAGATTCCATCCCAGGACCCTGGGATAATGACTTGAGCTGAAGGCAGATGCTTAACTGACTGAGCCACCCAGATGCCCCTCTGTAATCAGCTTTTTATTTTGATGAGAATATTCAATTTTTGTTGATTTTTTTTTATTATGTTATGTTAATCACCATACATTACATCATTAGTTTTTGATGTAGTGTTCCATGATTCATTGTTTGCATATAACACCCACTGCTCCATTCAGTACGTGCCCTCCGTAATACCCATCAGCAGACTAACCCATCCTCTCACCCCCCTCCCCTCTAGAACCCTCAGTTTGTTTCTCAGAGTCCATAGTCTCTCATGGTTCATCTCGCCCTCCGCTTTCTCCCCCTTCATTTATTATTTACTTCAGAAGTACAGGTCTGTGATTCAACAGTATTACACAATTCACAGCACTCACCATAGCACATACCCTCCCCAATGTCTATCACCCAGCCATGTCATCCCTTCCACCCCCCACACACTCCAGCAACCCTCAGTTTGTTTCCTGAGATTAAGAATTCCTCATATCAGTGAGATCATATGATACATGTCGTTCTCTGATTGACTTATTTTGCTCAGCAAAATATCCTCCAGTTCCATCCATGTCATTGCAAATGGCAAGATTTCATTCCTTTTGATGGCTGCATAATATTCCATTGTATATATATACCACTTCTTCTTTATCCATTCATCTGTTGATGGACATCTTGGCTCTTTCCACAGTTTGCCTATCGTGGACATTGTTGCTATAAACATCAAGGTGCACATACCCCTTTGGATCCTACATTTGTATCTTTGGGGTAAATACCCACTAGTGCAATTGCTGGGTCGTGTGGTAGTTCTGTTTTCAACCTTTTGAAGAACCTGCATACTGTTTTCCAGAGTGGCTGCACCAGCTTGCATTCCCACCAACAGTGTAGGAGGGTTCCCCTTTCTCCACATCCCGCCAAAATCTGTCGTTTCCTGACTTGTTAATTTTAGCCATTCTGACTGGTGTGAGGTGATAACTCATTGAGGTTTTGATTGGGATTTCCCTGATGCCGAGTGATGTTGAGCACTTTTTCATGTGTCTGTTGGCCATTTGGATGTCTTCTTTGGAAAAATGTCTGTTTGTGTCTTCTGCCCATTTCTTGATTGGATCATTTGTTCTTTGGTTGTTGAGTTTGATAAGTTCTTTATAGATTTTGGATACTAGCCCTTTATCTGATATGTCATTTGCAAATATCTTCTCCCATTCTGTCAGTTGTCATTTGGTTTTCTTGACTGTTTCCTTTGCTGCGCAAAAGCTTTTTATCTTGATGAGGTCCCAATAGTTCATTTTACCCTTGCTTCCCTTGCCTTTGGTGATGTTTCTAGGAAGAAGTTGCTGTGGCTGAGGTCAAAGAGGTTGCTGCCTGTGTTCTCCTTTAGGATTTTGATGGACTCCTGTCTCACATTTAAGTCTTTCAACCATTTGGAGTCTATTTTTGTGTGTGGTGTAAGGAAACGGACCAGTTTCATTCTTCTGAATATGGCTGTCCAATTTTCCCAACACCATTTGTTGAAGAGACTGTCTTTTTGCCATTGGACATTCTTTCATGCTTTGTTGGATATTAGTTGACCATAGAGTTGAGGGTCCATTTCTGGGCTCTCTATTCTGTTCTATTGATCTATGTGTCTGTTTTTTGCCAATACCATCCTGTTTTGATGATTACAGCTTTTTAATAGAGCTTGAAGTCAGCAATTGTGATGCCACCAGCTTTGATTTTTTTTTTTTCAACATTCCTCTGGCTATGCAGGGTCTTTTCTGGTTCCACACAAATTTTAGAATTATTTGTTCCATTTCTTTGAAAAAAGTGGATGGTATTTTGATGGGGATTGCATTGAATGTGTAGATTGCTCTAGGTAGCATTGACATCTTCACAATATTTGTTCTTCCAATCCATGAGCATGGAACGTTTTTCCATTTCTTTGTGCCTTCCTCAATTCCTTTCATGAGTATTTTATAGTTCTCTGTGTACAGATTCTTTGCCTCTTTGGTTAGATTTATTCCTAGGTATCTTATGGTTTTGGTGCAATTGTAAATGGGATCGACTCCTTAATTTCTCTTTCTTCTGTCTTGTTTTTGGTGTATAGGAATACCACTGATTTCTGTGCATTGATTTTATGTCCTGCCACTTTACTGAATTCCTGTATGAGTTCTAACAGTTTTGGGGTGGAGTCTTTGGGTTTTCCACATAAAGTATCATATCATCTGACAATTTGGTTGCCTTTGATTTCTTTTTGTTGTCTGATTGCTGTGGCTTGGACTTCTAATATTATATTGAATAGCAGTGGTGATAGTGGACATCTCTGCCATGTTCCTGACCTTAGGAGGAAAGCTCTCAGTTTTTCCCCATTGAGAATGATATTCGCTATGGGTTTTTCATAGATGGTTTTTATGATATTGACATACGTACCCTCTATCCCTATACTCTGAAGACTTTTGGCCAAGAAAGAATGCTGTACTTTGTCAAATGCTTTTTTCTGCATCTATTGAGAGGATCATATGATTCTTGTTCTTTCTTTTGTTAATATATTGTATCACATTGATTGATTTGCGGATGTTGAACCAACCTTGCAACCCAGGGATAAATCCCACTTGGTCGTGGTGAATAATCCTTGTAATGTACTGTTGGATCCTATTGGCTAGTATTTTGGTGAGAATTTTTGCATCCGTGTTCATCAGGGATATTGGTCTGTAATTCTCCTTTTTGATGGGGTCTTTGTCTGGTTTTGGGATCAAGGAAATGCTGGCCTCATAAAATGAGTTTGGAAGTTTTCCTTCCATTTCTACTTTTTGGAAAAGTTTCAGAAGAATAGGTATTAATTCTTCTTGAAATGTTTGGTAGAATTCCCCTGGGAAGCCATCTAGCCCTGGGCTTTTGTTTTTTGGGAGATTTTTGATGACTGCTTCAATTTCCTTAGTGGTTGTAGGTTTGTTCAGATTTTCTATTTCTTCCTGGTTCAGTTTTGGTAGTTAATACATCTCTAGGAATGCATCCATTTCTTCCAGATTATGTAATTTGGTGGCATAGAGTTGCTCATAATATGTTCTTATAATTGTTTGTATTTCTTTGGTGTTGGTTGTGATCTCTCCTCTTTCATTCATGATTTTGTTGATTTGGGTCCTTTCTCTTTTCTTTTTGGTAAGTCTGGCCAGGGGTTTATCAATCCTGTTAATTCTTTCAAAGAACCAGCTTTTCGTTTTGTTGATCTGTTCTACTGTTCTTTTGGTTTCTATTTCATTGATTTCTGCTCTGATCTTTATTATTTCTCTTCTCCTGCTGGGTTTAGGCTTTAATTGATGTTTTTACTCTAGCTCCTTTAGGTGTAGGGTTAGGTTGTATATTTGAGACCTTTCTTGTTTCTTGAGAAAGGCTTGTATTGGTGTATACTTTCCTCTTAGTACTGCCTTTGCTGCATCCCAAAGATTTTGAATAGTTGTGTTTTCATTTTCATTGGTTTCCATGAATTTTTTTAAGTCTTCTTTAATTTCCTGGTTGACCCATTCATTCTTTAGTAGGATGCTCTTTAGCCTCCATGTATTTGAGTTCTTTCCAACTTTCCTCTTGTGATTGAGTTCTAGTTTCAAAGCATTGTGATCTGAAAATAGGCAGGGAATGATCCCAATCTTTTGGTACTGGTTGAGACCTGATTTGAGACCTTGATTTCCTGTAGGGCTGGTTTCATGTTTGCAAATTCCTTTAGTTTTTGTTTGTCCTGGAAGATGTGATCTATTTTGGAGAATGTTCCATGGGCACTAGAGAAGAATGTGTATTCTGGTGCTTTGGGATGGAATGTTCTGTGAAGTCCATTTGGTCCAGTGTGTCATTTAAAGTCTTTATTTCCTTGTTGATCTTTTGCTTAGATGATCTGTCCATTTCAGTGAGGGGGATGTTAAAGTCCCCCACTATTATTGTCTTGTTGTCGATGTGTTTCTTTGCTTTTGTTATTAATTGCCTTATATAATTGGCTGCTCCCATGTTAGGGGCATAAATATTTACAGTTGTTAAATCTTCTTGTTGGATAGATCCTTTAGGTAGGATATAGTGTCCTTCTTCATCTCTTATTACAGTCTTTGGTTCAAAATCTAATTTGTCTGATATAAGGATTGCCACCCCAGCTTTCTTTTGGTGTCCATTAGCATGGTAAATGGTTTTCCACCCCCTCACTTTCAATCTGGGGGTGTCTTTGGTTCTAAAATGAGTCTCTCGCAGACAGCATATCGATGGGTCTTATTTTTTAATCCAATCTGATAGCCTGTGTCTTTTGATTGGGGCATTGAGCCTATTTACATTCAGGGTAACTATTGAAAGATAGGAATTTAGTGCCATTGTATTGCCTGTAAGGTGACTGTTACTGTATATTGTCTGTGTTCCTTTCTGGTCTATGTTACTTTTAGGCTCTCTCTTTGCTTAGAGGACCCCTTTCAAGATTTCTTGTAGGGCTGGTTTCATGTTTGCAAATTCCTTTAGTTTTTGTTTGTCCTGGAAGCTTTTTATCTCTCATTCTATTTTCAGTGACAGCCTAGCTGGATATAGTATTCTTGGCTGCATATTTTCTCATTTAGTGCTCTGAATATATCCTGCCAGTCCTTTCTGGCCTGCCAGGTCTCTGTGGATAGGTCTGTTGCCAATCTAATGTTTCTACAATTGTAGGTTACATATCTCTTCTCCTGAGCTGCTTTCAGGATTTTCTCTTTGTCTCTGAGACTCGCACGTTTTACATTTAGATGTTGGGGTGTTGACCTATTTTTATTGATTTTGAGAGGGGTACTCTGTGCTTCCTGGATTTTGATGCCTGTTTCCTTCCCCAAATTAAGGAAGTTCTCTTCTATAATTTGTTCCCATATACCTTCTTCCCCTCTTTTTCTTCTTCTTCCGGGATCCCAATTATTCTAATGTTGTTTCATTTTATGGTATCCCTTATCTCTCAAATTCTGCCCTGTGATCCAGTAGTTGTTTATCTCTCTTTTTCTCAGCTTCTTGATTTTCCATCATTTTGTCTTCTATATCACTGATTCTCTCTTCTGCCTCATTTATCCTAGCAGTTAGAGCCCCCATTTTTTATTGCACCTCATTAGTAGCCTTTTTGATTTCGACTTGGTTAGATTTTTGTTCTTTTATTTCTCCAGAAAGCGTTTCTCTAATAACTTCCATGCTTTTTTCAAGCTCAGCTAGTATCTTTTAAATCATGTTTCTGAACTCTAGGTCCGACGTCGTACTTATGTCCGTATTGAGTAGGTCCCTGGCAGTCAGTACTACTCTTGTTCTTTTTGTTGAGGTGATTTTTTCCATCTTGTCATTTTGTCCAGAGGAGAATAGATGAATGAGAGAACAAAATGCTAACAGGGTAACAACGTCCCCAGAAAATATACTCTAAACAAATCAGAAAAGACCTGAAGCCGGGGGAAAAGAAAGGGAAAGAAAGAAAAAAGAAAAAGGAAAAGAAAAAAACCAACAAAAACAGAACAAAACAAAAAAAACAGAATATGATCAAATATGATCAGGCTGGTGCATAGATCGGTGCCACACACTAGATTTTGGGTGTATTTTGGTCTGTTAGAAGAAAGTGCCTCCCAAAATTTTAAAGAAAGAAAAACTTATATATGTACAAAAATAAGGGTTGGTACGATGAAGGGATGGAATATGACTGTAAAGATGAAAATTTTAAAAAAATTTATAAAAGGAATTGATAAGAAGTTGTTTGAAAAAAGAAAGAAGAGGATTTTAAAAAAAGGAAAAAAAAGGGAGAGAATGTGATCACGCAGGAGACTGGAACAAAGCCATACACTAGAGATTTAGGGTATATTTTGATCTGTTAGAAGAAACTGTATCTCAAAATTTTAAGGGGGAACAACTTATATATATATGCCAAAAATATGGGTAACTACTATGAAGGGATAGAATATGACTCTAAAAATGAAAAATAAAAATGTTTTTTAAAAAAGGGATTGATAAGATGTTGGTTGAAAAAGGGAAAAAGAAAAATTAAAAAAAAAAAGTTAAAAAAAATTAACTTTGAAAGACTAAAGAATCATGGTAAAAAAGCCATGGATTCTATGTGTAGTATTCCCTTAGCGCTGGAGTTCTGCCATTCTCATTGATCGGTAAACTTAGTTTTGGCTGGCTGTTCTTGCTGATCTTCTGGGGGATGGGCCTGGAGCCTTGGTTCCCAAATGTCTTTGCCGGAGGCGGAATTGCCCCGCCCTTTCCAGTCCAGGCTAAGTAACCTGCTTGGGTTTGCCCTGGGGAGCTTTTGTTCCCTGCAGGCTTTCCATCTGGCTTTGGAGGACGAGAGTGAAAATGGGGCGGCCTCCCAATCTCCACCCTGGAGGAGCTGAGAACTCGGGGCCCCACTCCTCAGTGCGCCCCCAGAGAAAAGCCGTCAGTCACTCCCGTCTCCCCGGTCTCCGGCCGCACTCTGTGCTCACCCAGCCTGTGACGGAGCGTTTCTATCTCTGGCACCCAACTCGGTGCGGAGTCTCCAAACCCAGCAAATCCCTGCGGTGTGTTCCTGTGCCTCTCCTCCTGGGGGAGGAGGGTGAGTCTCCCTGGATCTGCTGCTTGTTGGGTCCCTGCTGGAGGAGCAGTGGCCTGACTGTGCCGTGGATCACGTTTTATCACAACCCCAAGCTGAGAGCCTGCACCTCGGCCCTGTCTCTGCAGCCGGCTTCCCCACTCCGATACCTGGGAGCTCTGCTACACTCAGGCACCCCCGGTCTTCCTGTGACCCTGAGGGTCCTGAGACCACACTGTCCCACGAGCGTTCCACCCCCCACTTAGCCACTGGAGTGACATCCCTCAGTGGAGCTGATTTCTAAAAGTTCCGAATTTGTGTTCCATGGCTCTATCACTTGCCAGAAGCAGCTGACAGAGGCCCCCTCCCCTGCCGTCTATCCTCCCGAATATCGCCTCGGATTCACTTCTCCGCACGTCCTACCTTCCAGAAAGTGGTCATTTTTCTGCTCAGAGAGTTGTTGCTCTTCTTTTCTTTGATCACCTGTTGAGTTCATAGGTGTTCCGAATGGTTTAATTCCTATCCAGCCTAATTCCTGGGACCAGACGAAATCCAGATCTCTTACTCCTCTACAATCTTCAATAGTTGTTTTATTTTTTAATCCAACATTTTATGGTAGTTTTTCTCTCTATTTTCTCAAAAAGTATGAATTGCTCAGAGAGTAATTTTTTGTAAACAATCAACATCATATAATCATAACTACTTATTGAAAATGATTCTTAAAAATTCCAGACTACTCTAATTCCCCTCTAATCTTTTCTTACTCTCCATTTACTGTGTTCTGTTATTTTCAACTTTTCCTCACACACTTTTTCACATTTTTCTCTTCTCATTTTTAAAATGAATTTTATTGAAGAATAATTTATATATAGCAGAAAGCACACATTTTAATTAAAGGGTATTGATGAATGTGTATGACCATATATATACCATCTCACTCAATAAATAGAACATATCCATCACAACAAAAAGTTCCCTCATCCCCTTTTGTACTCAATCTACCTCTGAACCCTCAGTTGCACACAACCACCATTCTACATTCTCTTTTGTATCCATCTCATTCCTGTCTATATATATATGTACATATATGTATATTTTAGATTTATCCATGTTGTTAAATGATTAAGTAATACAATTTTTATACTGCTGAGCAGTATTACATTATATGGTGAGGCATTTTCCAGTTTACAGACATTAAGAATAAAGAATGTAATGAACATGTATGTAAAATCTTTGTATGGACATGATTTCAGTTTTCCTGAATGAACACACAGCATGGAACTGCAGGACCTAATTGTAAGTGCAAGGTTGCCTTGCAAGAAACTGAAGAACAGTTTGTCCAAAATGATTGTCCCATTTTATACTCAAGAGACCAATATATGAGAAACTTTCAATCTTTTCAATTATAGCTATCATGGAGACTGTATCTCAATGTGGATTTAATTTGCATTTTTCTAGTGGCTAATGATAGCAAACATGTTTTCAAGTGTTTATCAGCAATTCTTGTATTCTCTTTTGTGAAGCATCTGTTTAAATCATCTGCTTTTTTAAGGTGAGTTAATTTCCTCCTTCTTAGTGAGTCATGATTTTTTTAATATACTACCAGTATAAATTATTTGCATAAAATATGCATTACTAACGGTTTCTTTAAGATTGTGACTTCATTCCAATTATTCTGAGGATGTGTTTTGAAAAGTAGAAATGTTAAATTTTGATAAAGAGTACTTTATCATGTTTCTTGTCTAAGAAATATTTGGATATCTCAAGGTTTCATAGATTTCTGCCTCCACTATCTTCTAGAATGGTTATAATTTTAGCTATTGTGTTTAGGTCTGTGATTTATTTTGAATTATAGGTTAGATATGGCATCAGGTAATGGTTAAGGTTCATTTTTTTCTTTTTACACATAGATCCAGTTCTTCCAGCACTATTTGATGAAAATTATAATCTTTTCTAATTGAATTAACTTGGCATATTGTTTGAAATTTAATTAACCACATATGTGTGGGTGAGTGTCTTGACTTTCTGCTTTATTTCAGTGGTTTACATGTCTATCTTTTCGTCAATACTACTGTATCTCGCTTATGACTTGAAATCAGGTTGTGTGAATCTTCCAATATTTTCTTTTTTTCTGAAATTGTTTTGGTTATTTATATCATTTGCATTTCAAATAAACTTTAAAATTAACTCATTAATTTCTACCAAAAAAGATTGCTGGATTTTGTTTGGTGTTGTGTTATTTCTACCTATTCTGGAAATTCAAATAAATGAAAGAATTAAACAAATATAGTATGTACCTTTTCATATCAAGCTTCTTTAATTCAATACAGTTTTTAAGATAAATTTTTGTAGTTTTCTTGCTTTTTATATCATTTTGGTTTAATTCGCTCATCTTTCATTTGATAAAGTGAAAACATTAATTTTAATTTTTTCTCCTTTTATAATACTGGCACTTAAATGCGAACATTTTGTTTTTAGCAGTGCTTTAAAAACACATAATTCATTTTTTATTTTTTAAAAATGTCCACAGTGATTTTTACCATGACTCATGAGTTAATTATCATAGAGTTTAATTTTCAAATATTTAAGGACTTTCTAGTTATTTTTTTATTTCTATTTTAGTTCCTTTTATACAGAGACACTATAATATTCTAACCCTTTGAAATTACTGTGACTTACTTTTTATGACTCAGTTATTGTCATTTTAGTGAATGTTTCATGTGCTCTTGATAAATATATATATTCTATAGTTACTGGGTATATTGTTCTATAAATGTCAGTCTGGTTTGATTCATTGATTGTCATTTAAATATTCTATATCCTAAATAAATCTTGTTTCTTTGTCTCATCAACTATTGAGAGAGGGACATTCAGCTTGAAGAATTTTCTACTTCCCTATTTATTCTATCAGATTTTGCTTCATTTTGAAAATCTTTCGTTAGGTACATAATAACTTTATTGTGTAAATGAGTTTACCTGTTTATCATTATGAAGTATCACTCTGACTTTCTTGTATTAAAGTCTATTTTTTCTCATATTTGTATAGTTAATCTGTGTTTCTATTCTTACAATTTGTGTGATATATCATTTTTTTCTAATTTTTATTCTAAACTCTATCCATGTCTGTATTTAAAGTTTATTTTTTAAATGTAGCATGTAGTTGGGTCATGTTGTTTTCTTTTGTTTTGTTTTTATCCATTCTGGATAAATCTTTGCCTTGTAATAATACTGTTTAGTTTTTTAGATTTAATGCAATCACTGATACTGTTGACTTTACTTATACCACTCTGCTATTTGTTATCTGTTTATGCCATTTTTTCCTTCAGTGTCTACTTTTTTGTTGTGGCAGTTTAATTAACCCCCAAATACATTCACTTCCTAATCCACAAGAACTATAAATTTGACCTTATATGGTAAAGGGAATTTTGCAGATATGAATGAGTTAAGGATATTGATATGGGAAAATTATTACAGATTATCAAGATAGACCTGATGTAATCACAGGGTCCTTATAAACTGGTTTCAGGAAGAATCAGAAGGAGAAAGCTGTGTGATGACAGAAGCAGATAGTGATGTGGCCAGGAGCCAGGGGATGCTGCAGCTTCTAGAAGCTGGAAGCAATAACAAATGGATTCTTCCCCCAGAGACTCTGGAAGGAACCAGCCCTAACAATGCTGTAATTTTAAAAGCTCCTTAAAACTTATTTTGGACTACTGACCTGGAGAAGCATACATTTGTGTTACTTGAAGCCATTAAGTCTGTGGTAATTTATTGTGGCAGCAATAGGAAGTCAATACACTTGCTTTCATTTTTGATTATTTTTTAGCATTCCAGTTATATTAATTCTTTTTTTTTTTTTTTAGTTATAACTTGGTTGACTTTCAAGCATTGCTCTAAATATTAGAATGGTTTCATTTAACGTATCATAGTTTGCTTAAACCTAATATTGTACCATTTCACATAAAACATAAGAAACATACAACAGTGTAATTTCTTTTATCTCCCATTTTTGTGTTATTATCATGTGTTTTATATTTACATATGTTGCACATCTCACAGTGTTATAATTTTTGCTTTAAACTGTTAGTTGTAATTTTTAAAAGTTGAGTATAAAAAAAAAACCTTGTTATATTGATAGCATGTTTTCCGTTTCATGTTGTCTTCATTTCTTCAGATCCAAATCCTATCAGGTGTCATTTTCCTTCTGTCAGAAAAATTTCTTTTAGTATAGATTTTAATGCACCTAATTCATTCTGTCAATCTGGCTTTATCTAAAATGTCTGTTTTGCCTTCATTTTTTTTTAAGACATGATGAAGAATTATAGATTGCTATTTTTTTTCTCTCTTCTAGCTGTTTAAACATTTCATTACAGTGTTTTCTGGCTCCAACTGTTTCTGAATAGAACACACATGAATTCTATTTAAACTAGTGTTCCTTTCAATGCAATGCACACTTATTTTCTGTGATGGATTTTCAGATATTTTCCTGCAGTGTTGATTTACAGAAGTTTGACTGTGGTTGGCTGTTGGATTCCCCTTTTCCCCACTTAGAGTTCACTGAGTCTCTGGGACTTTTTTAGGTTGATTTTTTTTTTTTTTTTTTTTGCAGAAGAATGTGCACAAAATGGAGATATTTGTGCAGTTTATAACATGAAAAGCAATTCTGTATCTGCTTGCTTAGAAAACAATCACAATGCCAGGGGTAGCAGTTACCTTGGGGGGAATGGGTGAGACTGGATGATTTACTATTAAGCCCGAATTCACAAACCCCAAGCTCAAGTCACATGCTCCACCGACTGAGCCAGCCAGGTGCCCCCGAACTTAAACATTTTTTATTGGAACCAGTGGATGATGGCTTGCATACAACACAGTTGCCCCATACAACCAATTTTTTTTGAGTTGTCTTACCCAAGATTCTCAGCTCTAGGTTGATTTTTTTTTAAACAAATTGAAACTTCTAACTATTCATCCATTATTCCTTCAGGAATATATTTTTTTTCCTTTCCTATTTTCTCACCCTCCAGCTTCTGAGACTAAAATTACGGTCATGGAAACTTTTGGAAAACACTATTAAAAGCACATTAGCACCAGAAATTCTAAGAAAATGCTTATACAGGCAGGCTAAATATTCACATAAGTTCTCATTGTAAATAGATATACATTTTACAGTAGTAATTTTCTACAAAGATAAGGACTATTCAACAATTAAGAATAACTGAACATTTGAGGGGTTTGGTTTTGTTTTTAGTTAACATTTTTGTTGGTGGCATTTGCTATAAGAAGTTTTTTGGGGTTTTTTTTTGACCTTGGTTGTCTCTAGTAAGAAATTAGATTGAAGATGCTATGAACATGTGTTTGAACATAATAATCATGTTAGATAATATACATAAAAGACATTTTCTAAATAGCAGTGACATAAGGATCACAAACTATTGGAATGGATGTAAAACATTGAACTCTTGGGAGCTTTTCTAAAATGCTGAATTTTGCCTAATGCTCTTTGTACTTTAAAAACAGTTGTTAAAATATTTTATTTTTATTTTGACTAACCCTATAACATGCAATTTAAACTATATACTATTGATCCTTGTGATATTGTTCTCATGGTACCAAACACGTTCAAATCAAACCCATCACTACCTCACTGTAAGAACAGTCTTATTTATTTATTCTTTTCCACAAATCTTTTGAACAACTAGTGTGCACCAGACAGTGTGACATGGAAACAAGGCCAAGAAGACACTTTACTGCTTTTATAGTTTGCAATAAAAAGACTCAAAAGCTTTAAAAATCATAAATAAATCAAGATATACTTTCAAATGTAAATTACAGTATTCCAATCTCAGTTTCACTCATCATTCAGTGACTTCTTATTGTTGACATGAAAAAACTCAATTTTTTTAGTGGAATATACATACCATTTTCTATAGTCCTATAAACAACTATAGTCTCTTCAATCTCATCAACTGTCTCTCACTATTGTGGTCTGCCATGTCAACTCCTGGAAATTTCCAAATGTATTAAATTCTCTCCTCAACTTTGGACCTTCCCCCAAACGATAGGAACATATTTCTTTCTTAGTTTCCACTTGACCAACTAGCTCTATCATGGTGTAGTGAATGCTGAGCTATGCCCACCAGATATTCCTACAGTAAAGAAAGATGAATCCCCCCAGTTACTGAAAACACTTCTAACACAAAGTCCTCACCTGCTAGCCCCCTGCAGGATTGCCCCAGTTGAGGGGTTAGGCCTCACCCAAAGCTGTGCCTTCTTACAGGATGGCCCACTTATAATGACTAAACTACATGAGAAGCAAGGTCTTAGAAAGGTCCTTTGCTCCAACTCAGGAATATTGTTTATAACTGCTTGCTTACTAAGGGCAGAGACACAGGTAAGTTTTATTCGTATTTCCCTTTCACAGGTGTTAATTCTAAAAATATTCCCGAATAAACCTCTTGATGCTAATCATCTCAAAATCATCTTCTGAGAGAGTACAAATTGCAAACCATAGCATTATCAAGGTGACTGCTATTTTTTCTTTACTTAATTTTCTTAACTCTATACTCTTGGCTCTATGTGTTTTTGAACCTCAAAACACTTGACGTATCTAGTGTTTTTTTTCAATAATTCATACTTAACTTCCTTCCCACTTCTAGCATATAAAAACTTTGTAATTTATGAGATGAGATGAAACTGGAGGAATGTAGTAAATATTTTTAAGAAAAACAAGAGTCTGAAACTCCCTACTTTGTGTTTGACATTGTGTGACATTGTGGGAACAAACTTAAGAGAAATCTCTAACATACCTCAAGGGATGCGTGATTTGAAAATGTTAGCTATTTGAGTGGGGTATCCAGGGGGGCAGGCTTTGTGATTTTCCAGATATGTCATGATTGGAGATTGAAACAAGCTGGTAACATGGGAATAAGTAAAATAAAGAAATTCCTATATTTTAAAAGCAAAATAATCAGAAAACGTCATTAAAAATGAAGCAATGATTATCCCAGCCTCCTTATTTGTGAAGAAATACCATAATTAATTATAATCCATGTGCAGCTGGCTTAGCCTCCTCTAAATTTGAAGCAAAATGCATTCTGTTTTAGATGAAAATAAAAAATTATTAGTGGGTATAAATATAAAAGTAGTTTATGCCTCACCAGGACTTAGCCTCATCTGATAGGCCCCCAGTTGTTTCTGAGACTTTCCTAGTCTGTTGTCCTTTGTACCCTTTGTAGAAAGCTCTGCTTTCTTTTTTTTCTTACTGCCTGCCTTCTTCTTCTGATGTTTAGGCTACCCCCAAGAGTTCCCCTCTCCTGACTTCAAGGGCTGTCTGTACAATACAATCAGTGCACGTGGTGGCCTACAGGAAGTCCTCTTCTCCCTGTATGAGTTGTCTTTATAGTTCACTAGTGTAGCAGAAAATCAGACCATCTGGCAAACCCATCCTTCTTGAGCTTGAAATGATTCATTCTCAGTGCCCTAAAAGGCTGGTAATTTGCTTCATTTCATGCTACAAATATGTTTTTGCATCCTCATCAGCCTCTGTGTAACCATGGGCAAGCCATGAATGGAGCCTTCCTAAGACAGACTATATCAATCACACCAGACGAGACATTCTCCAACCCTAGATTGGAGGCATTCTCCCTCCAACAAGGTGAAGTTCAGCCAAAGGTTTAAATAAGCAATCATAAACAGATGTTAACACATTGCCCTTTTCCATGCTGGTATATAACTTTGGTGTGGATTCAGGTATGGAGAAGGAATAATGGATTTAATGATCTCAATCCTACTTTTCATATTATATAAATATATATGATGGAGGTGCCAATGGATTCAAGAGTATACTTGAGTGGGCCATTATTTTTGTTTAAGAATAAAGTTTTATATATAATGTGTGGTACATAGTAAGTATGTAGAATTAATAAAGAAGTTAAATTTAAGGGCATTTACATGAGGGCAAGAACAATGACTTTTTGATCCAGATACATTATTTAACCAATGACAAGTTAATATGCACATAAATTATAAAATTTGTCTCTTAACATTTGATTATAGAGGCCCTGAGCCATGGGACCAATGTACCGCAAGTAAGCATGGGCAGGGTCCACCACTGTGAGAAAGGAGTAAGGGAGCAAATTGTGAGTAATTGATTAAATAATGACAAATCCACCTAAAAGGCAGTTTAATTTTCATGATAACTGAATATCAGCATTTCTAAATGATGTCAATGATAAAATATTCTTGCTTCAAAAAATCCTATAGTGGGGACGCCTGGGTGGCTCAGTTGGTTAAGCGACTGCCTTCGGTTCAGGTCATGATCCTGGAGTCCCTGGATCTAGTCCTGCGTCGGGCTCCCTGTTCAGCGGGGAGTCTGCTTCTCCCTCTGACCCTACCCCCTCTCATGTGCTCTCTCTCTCAAATAAATAAATAAAATCTTAAAAAAAAAAATTCCTATAGTGGTTTAAATTTTAAACAAAGCTGTCATTATTGTTGAGTTTTAATAATATATGCAAGAACTTCTAAATGGCACGTTCTTATTGTCTACTAAAGATTATGTTCTATATAGAAGTTAATATGGAGACCTTCCTCTACCCTGAACCTATGATGTCTTTAGTGGGAAAAGAGAACCTATGGAAACAATCAGTACCTTCCCCAAATTGTGGACACTTTTTGAGATCTCCTATTCTGATCTTGTCTCATAAGTATTGCAGGGGTATCTTTGGGGCTCATCCACTGGGCTTCTGACTATGATGGCAGAGTGGGGAGAGGCTTAAAATGACAAGCAAACAGATCTCAGCAGACCAAATTCATACCGTCCATTCCCAAGTAGTAATTCCAACCAGCAGTTTTGCTCATCTGCAAAACCAAGTTGGTGGTGTACTCTGACCGGGAATGTTGACAAGATGCAGATCTGCTCGGGGCGCCTGGGTGGCTCAGTTGGTTAAGCGACTGCCTTTGGCTCAGGTCATGATCCTGGAGCCCCGGGATCGAGTCCCACATCGGGCTCCCTGCTCAGCAGGGGGTCTGCTTCTCCCTCTGCCCTCTTCCCTCTAGTGCTCTCTGTCTCTCATTCTCTCTCTAATAAATAAAATCTTTAAAAAAAAAAAAGATGCAGATCTGCTCAATTAGATCCTCAAAACAAGGAGTTTAGCCTTCCCTAGAGCCCACTTTGCTCACACCCAGGCAGAGGTGAGTCATAACCCCACCTATTGTGGAGAGTGTTTCCCAACCATATGTGACCAGAAGCCCTGGTGGGAATGCCTGAAAGGTATTCGGCTCAGAGCACTTGAGCCAAGATGTACACAGGGAGACCAGATCACCACCAGAGCAAAACCAGAACTGTGCAGGGAAAGTCCCCCAGCTACTTATATCCACGGGGAATTAATTCATAACCAAAGCTGACAGCTGCTCTTGGCTTCCCCAATAGGAAATCCTATTTGGGAAATTGGCAGTTACCTGGAGCAACCCCTCCCCTTCCTGCCCAGGTAAGGGACTGACACATAGCCCCACCCATTGTGGCTGCAGGAGCCATCTGACGAGAAAGGATGGCAAGAGTATCTCGAAGTTGTGCAGCCTGGCTGCACTCAAGCCAAGAGGAAGGCAGGCAGAGTGAACAGTTTTCAGGGCAAAGCCACTGGACCTATTTAATCAGGGCCCTTGGGGCACAGATCAGCTTGAGTTAAAACAAACAAAGAGCTTTACCAGCTTTAGAGCTGTTTCTCCTGCTGCATCTGGGCAGGGAAACTAATTAATAGTTCACTTATTGCTGAATACACACTCCAGCCTGCTTGACCAGGGAACTTAACCAGAGCACATACAAAGCCGCAGAGCCCACTCAACAGCCCTGTTTCCAGTGGCACTTAAGCAGAGCAAATAGCCTACAGCTTTCCCCATCTGCAGAGTAAAACCACTAGAATGACCAGGGAATTGAGTGTGCACTCTTGCCAGATTTGGGTCACCAAACTGAGCTCTACAGGATAATGTCCTGCTGCCTTGCCAGACCAGGGAAGCTAATCCATAACTCTATCTTCTTCTGAATAGTACCCAGTTCCAATCATTAAGAAGCCTGGCTAGAGAATCCAGGCAACTGTGGAGACCATCCTATAGCCTCACTTGGGCAGGGAACTGAGCCAGTAATAATATTCAGCTATTCTCAGCCAGTGGCATATCCCCCACATCCTTGACCTCAGAGTTCGAACAGTTGCCTCACTCTAAAATAGGCATGATAGCAGGCCCCACCTGCCCAAAGACGTTACCAGCAGCCATGCCCTGAAACCCAAACTGAACTGACTCACAGATATGTCTCTGCCAAAGTAAAACCTGTAAAGTCTGAGGAGGAAACTAATTCCTCAAAAGTGCAGATACCAATGTAACAAATCGAAGATCACAAACAAACAAACAGGTAAATATAACTCACCAAAAGAAACTAATAAAGCTGTAATAATAAATCATAGAGAAATGGAGATCGATGAACTGTCAAAAGAAGAATTCAGAATAACCTTAAAGAAGCTTAGTGAATTACAAGAACACAGACAACTAAACAAAATTAGGAAAATAATGCATGAACAAAACAAGAGGCTTGATAAGGAACTAGCAGCCATCTATTAAAACCAAACATTAATCTTACAGCTAAAAAATAAAATAACTGAAGAATTCAAAAAGAGTATTTCAAGAGCTGACTTGGCCATGTAGAAGAATCAGTGACCTACAGGACAGGACATTAGAAATTACCCAGTCAGGGGTGCCTGGGTGGCTCAGTTGGTTAAGCAACTGCCTTCCGCTCAGGTCATGATCCTGGAGTCCCTGGATTGAGTCCCGCATCGGGCTCCCTGCTCGGCAGGGAGTCTGCTTCTCCCTCTGACCCTCCCCGCTCTCATGTGCTCTCTCTCATTCTCTCTCTCTCAAATAAATAAATAAAATCTTTAAAAAAAAAAAAAGAAATTACCCAGTCAAAGAAGCAAAAGAGGTGTGTATGGGGGGGTGGGAATGTAAAAAAGTAAAATAAAAAGCCTAGGGCACTTGTAGATCACAATGAAAATAAACAATATTTGCATTCTGGGAATTCCAGGAGAAGAGAAAGACAAAAGGACAGAAAGTATATTTAAAGCAATAATTTTTGAAAACTTCCTGAATCTGGGGAGACTAATGGATATCCAGATCCATGAGATCCAATGATCCCAAACCTATGAATCTAAATAGGACTACAAAACATATCATAATTAAATTGTCAAAAATCAAAGACAAAGACAGAATTTTAAGCATAGTAAGAGGAAAGAGAGAAGTTACATACAAGGGAACCCTCATAAGTTATTAGCAGATTTCTCAACAGAAACATTTCAGGCCAAGAGACAATGGGGTGCCATATATAAAATATTAAAAGAAAAAAACTGTCAACAAAGAATACTATACTTGGGAAAGCTATACATCAGAAACAAAGGAGGAATAAATACTTTCCCAAACAAAAGCTGAAGAAGTTTGTTACAACTAGACCTGCCTTACAAAAATTGCTAAAGGGAGTTATTTGAGTGCGAGTAAGAAGATGCTAATTAACATCATAAAAACATGAAAGGTAGCAGAAAACTCACTGGTAATGGTAAATATATAATCAAAGTTAGATTCTATAATTTGGTAATAGTGGTGCATAATACACTTAAAACTCTAGCTTAAAAATTAAAAAAATACATAATGTAATGTAATACAAATAACCATAATTGCAATGATCAATTATTAGTTACATAGTCCTAAATATATATATATGTAAAATATATGTCAATTTTAACAGCAATAACCTAAAATGTGTGGTAGGGGGAGGAATAACAAAAGTGTAAAGTTTAAGAATTCCATTAAAGTTAAGTTGTTATTAGCTTGAAATAGGGTGTTATGATTTTAAGACATTTTATGTAAGCCTCACTGTAAGCACAAGGAAAAAGCGTGTAGCAATTATACAAAGGAATCTGAAAAAGAAGTCAAAGCATACTGATACCAAAAGTCATCAAAACACACAAAAAAAGACAGCAAGATTAGAAACAAGAAACAATGAGTCTTCAAACAATTATAAAACAACTAACAAAATGGTAAATAATTCATTATTTATTAATAATTACATTAAGCATAAACAACTGGACTCTCCAATCGAAAGACATAGAATGGCTGAATAGATAAAATAAAAAATAACAAGATACAATAATATGCTGCCTACAAGAGACTTATTTTAACTTTAAAGACAAACACTGAGTGAAGGATGATGGAAAAAGTCATTTGAAGCAAATGATACTAATAACAACAGAGAAAGCAGGGGTAGCTATCCTATATCAGACAAAATAGAGTTTAAGCTATAAATAATAAAGAGACAAAAAATGTCATTATGCAGTGATTGATGGGTCAATCCATAAAAAGATAAAACATTTGTAAATACTCATGCATCCAACATTGGAGCACCTGAATATATAAAGCAAAACTAACAGAACTGAAAGGTGAAATAAACAGTAATATGATAATCACTGGGGACTTTAACACCTCACTCTCAACAATGGATACAGCATCCAGACAGACAATCAATAAGCAAACAACAGATTTGAATACCCTTATAGACCAAATGTACCTAATGACATATACAGAATATTCTATCCAACAATAACAGAATTCACATTATTTTTTTCCAGATGTCTATTTACAGTAGCCAAGACATGGAAATAACCTAAGTGTCCATTGATGGATGAATGGATAAAAAAGTTGAATATGAATATCATTCAAACCTAAAAAATGAAGAAATTCTACCATTTGTGACAACATGCATGAAACTTGAAGACATTATGCCTTATGAAATAAGTCAGACAGAAAAAGACAAATGCTGTATGAATTAGAGGAAAGTAGTCAAAAGATGTAAATAAGTACTAGGGACAACATAGTACTGCAGTTAACACTGCTGGGCAATATGTAGGAAAGTTGTTAGGTAGTAAATCCTAAGCGTTCTCATCACAAGGAAATTTTTTTTCTTTTCTTTTTATCTATACAAGATGATGTATATTAGGGGAACCTATTGTGGTCTTGTGGTCATCATTTCACAATATATAAAAATCAACCCATGATGTTGTATGTCTTAAACTTATACAGTGAGATATGTAATTGTTTCTCAATAAAACTGAAAAAGAGACCTCCTTATTACACTTCCAACTCCCCCCAAAACAGAGCCTGAGCAGCAATTATGGCTCAAGACACATCATTAAGGCTTCCAAAGCATCAAAGTTCAGTTAATTCATGGCTTCAGCCCATGTGGGTAACTTATACATACTATGTGAAATATAATAATACATATGATAATATATAATATACATCAGCCCTTTATAAATGTATCGCTTTTAGTATTTTTGTCAAAATTTGTGTATGTTTTACTTCACAGAAAATAAAATATTTTTTAGTTAATATTCAATCAACTAGGAAAGAGGAAATATTGACAACTTTGTCTATATTGTATACAGAACAAGAAAATAAATAAAAGATCAATTTTGACAGTCATTGATACATTTGCAGAAGTTAAAACTTAACAGAAATGATGAATATATCATTCATTACAATGACAGACTAAAATATAAGTATTATAGTTTTCCCATTTAAAAATACGTATATGAATAAAAGTACTATTTAAAAATTTTTGTACTATATTTCCTTGTATTTTTCTGTTATTAATTGTAAACATCTTTATTTTTATATATCATATAAGTTCAATAAAATGAAATCTTTACCATGTGCATTTTTTCTTTAGTATCATTCATTTCATGATTACTGGAGCTAATTTAGCCATATGAAATAAATGTTAAAAATTACCTGCATGAGATCTCAAATACATAGGTATGTCACTTCATTGAACAGAGTATTATTGAATGAGTTGATGAGTTGAAGTTTTGGGGGCAATCAAGTTTGATACATTGCTTGTAGAAATGCAAAATAGAACAGGCCTTTTTCTTGGGGAAGGTGGGTATTGTGCGAATATTGAGTATAACTATGTATACATTTGTCCTGACAATACCTTCTGTAGAATCTACCCTAAGTCTGATATAAAATAACATAAACCTGAATAGTCCAGCTTGCATTTCTGCACAGTTTACCCCATTTGAACTTCCCAGATCCTAGAGATATCAGTACAATAAGTTTTTGATTTATTCCTTTAGTGCTATGTATAACATAACGTAAGATAACATAAAACATAACATAACATATCATAACGTAACATAACATAATTTTGTGTGTGTTTGATGTCAGGTATGAATCTAATTTTATTTTGTTCACTTAAGTTTGCTTCTAAATCTATTTCTTACTATTATTTTTTTCTCTCTCTCTCTCTATTTCTCCTGCGTCTTTGTCATTTCTTCTTTTTCTAAATAGGGCATGCTGCTGGAGCTTTTGATCTTGCATTGTTAGTCACTTCATTGATAAAGTCTTCCATTTCAAGGAGTCAACTATCACCTCTAAATTAACATGACCAATGACTCCAGCCTTTCCCCTAGTTCTGGATTCACTTTTCTAATCTATAAATCTACGTCACATTCTTGAGATGGATTCTTAACTTTGCCTGCTACGAATTGCCCTCTACCACTGTCATGTTCTTGTCCATGATGTCCATGTTCTTCCAATATCACAACTGGAAACTAATCAAATAATCTTTGATTCTTTCCAATCTCAACCTTCAAGAGAACCAACACATGTTTACTACTGCTATTATGGCATTAAACATATACCTTTCGGTCTGATTTTTCAACATCTGTAAAACTTTCCTTATGATAATTATTTATTTTTCCATCATTATTTATTATCAAAACATTTCTGAGCTCAGATTGTCTCCTGCACTCTACATATTTTTTTCTCCTCCTTTAGTTTTCTCTGTGTTCTACATCGTCTTTCAAAGACACTATTTTATTTTCTGTATCTTTCCTAAATTATTATAGTCCAAACACATCCTTTTGTAAATATACCAACGCAAATGACAAATGCCTTTCTGTCTTTTCCTTTTATATGCAAAATTGCAACACCCATTTTATGCCTTCTTGTTTTGTTTTGTTTTTTTCATAGTTTCATCTCTGCTCAGGTTAAGATGGTTAATCAAAGTATGTTAGATTTGCTTCATCTAAGTGATTAGAGGCCAGGCTATTGCTTTTCTCTAGCAACTAACACAATTATGCGATGAGAAAAGTAGTTTAATAGATAAGTTTAATTATATTCCTTCATCCTAATTATGTCAAGACCAACAGCTGAGAATGTAGAAGATTTAGTTTCAACTAGGCAGTAAGTTTAAGTGTTTTGTTGCATTTTATCAGTAATAACTTCTCTAGAACTATTGGTATTCTAGAATTGTATCATGTTCTACAGGAAATTTTTCATTCTATGAATGGTTTAAAATATTTCCATATTTTTTTCCAAATTTCTTGTCTGTGTTATTTTTTAATTGGGGCATATAATATTGCTTCATTTTACCAGTAATTTGAATATTTAACCATAAATATTACTTAACCATACTATTTTAGATTTTAGGAAGGATTTTCAGCAAGTTGAATTTGCTTTACTTTTGTCAGAGTTGTTTTAAAATGTAGGGTGCCTGAACTGAATTGACGTCAAGAAAATTGCATTGCCTGACAATTTAATAGAGAAAAGGATAAATGATCTATGCCCCTAACCTCAAGGAATTTACAATTGGGAAGGAGAAACAGATACATACATAACTATATATACTTTAAAACAAATATGTTCCAGGACCAACATAAATTTTTATTTTTTTAATTTATTATAAATTATGTGTTATGTAGCATCTCACTTCAGAAAAGCATTTGATATTTCTTACAATGAAAAGAAAGTGGTAGGAAGGAATATATTATGAATGAAACTGGATATGAAGCACATTTTTTAAAACAGTATTATTTTCGTAGATGTGGAACAATTTATTAAAATTAGAAGCAAGCATCATTTTCATAATGCACCCTGTTAAAAATAAATTAAAGCCACCTATTTTGAGTAGTTTTAGTATGGTCTGAAACCTGAACCTCAGAAATGAATTTGGAAGCAGCTGGGTTATTTGAGAAGTCATTCTAGGAAGCAAGAGAGTGAGGCAGGAAAGAGAACAATCTAATGCAAAGATACATTATTGAGATTGTTGCAGCAGGTCAGGGAGACATTACCCCACCATGACCTCTGGTGAGGATGAGCGTATAGAATGCTTCTCAATATCTTTTACCTAGAGATGAAAGACTGAGGCATTTATCCAGCAGCTCTCCTCTCCTTTCTTTGGGGGGTTTGCTTTTAAGAGATGTTACTTCCCTGTCCTTCTGGGCTTTGCTTTTGCACAGGTCAAGGGGGTTACTGTGTCTTCAGAGAAAACCCAAAGGCAGAAAAGGAGAAAAATGCTCCTGAAGCAGAAGATGTCAGCATCAATCCAACCTCACAGGGACTGTACTACAGCTGCTTCTGGAATCAGAGATAGACCAAGGGGAGAGAAGAAAACCAAAAGTCTGCAGTGTAGTCCGCCCCTTGCACTGTTCATATTTGTTTGTGCTCTGCATTATGTCTACATTGATACTTACTTTTTGAAGTGGTGGTGCATTGTTTTATTTTGTTTTGTTTTTTTAATGTAGGAGATTTATTGAAATTATCTACCATCTCTGAGGCAGCAAAGAGTTCCAAGGCCATAAATGATATCTATCATCCCACTTCTTCAAATTTATTCAGTATATCAACTAGTCTAGGTTCTCTGGTGAGGAGAAACAGAACTTTATTGATGATCAGTCAGATCCTTGGTTACCTTGCTCACACCAAGCCATGGTTAAGGAATGTTATTTTCACGATGATGGTCAGTCAGCCTTGGAATCACCTGGAAATGCCAGTCTTACAAACATACTTCTCTCAGACCCCTTTACGCAGCAACAACTCTGGGTCCTCATGGTAACCAAGGTTCATGTCCCACATTAGTATACTAAGTCTTTAATTAATTAATTAATTAATTAATTAATTAATTGTTATCATTATTTTTTGCCTGCTCTTCCATTATCATGATAAGATGAAATTAATCAGAGTTGTAACTTCAGGTTTAGTGGAAAATTGTCTGATCATCCTTATGTACATTCCCTCCCCTGGAGAATAATCTAACAAAGATTACAACTGTGAGAAAAGAAAGCAAAAATTTTTCTACAGGGCTCTCACAGGAAGGGTGTTGAGAGTCGCTACCCTGACTTCTATGTCTTTATCCCCAGTGCCACGTATTCTTACTTTTGAGACTCACAGTGGCATATATAGAACATTGGTTCAGTGCATGCAACACTTTCTTTTTTTTTTTTTTTTTAAAGATTTTATTTATTTGACAGAGATAGCACAAGCAGAAGGAGAGAGACGGAGAAGCAGGCTCCCTGCTGAGCAAGGAGCCTGATGTGGG
Organism: Neomonachus schauinslandi; assembly: GCF_002201575.2. Taxonomy (NCBI): domain Eukaryota; kingdom Metazoa; phylum Chordata; class Mammalia; order Carnivora; family Phocidae; genus Neomonachus; species Neomonachus schauinslandi. Next base: position 7,536,094 of record NC_058414.1, read on the forward strand.
ACTCAATCCCAGGATCCTGGGATCATGACCCGGGCTGAAGGCAGCCGCTTAACTGACTGAGCCACCCAGGAGTCCCGATGCAACACTTTCTGGACGTATTATCTCAACCTTAAGGGTGTGATGGCACCCTCAATGAGCTTTTTATAGGCCTTTCCAATGCTCTCTTAGGTTAACGTCCAGTGAATGCTATGGTCATGTATGCAACACTGTACCTCTTTCAGCATAAGGAGGCAATGTTATACAGCGTAAGAGTAAAATCAGAGAAAAACCACATAGGAAAACAAATTCACATTTATGGGGTATCTATGAATCCATTCTGTACAAATCCAGATTCAGAGGGTTCCAAAAGGACCAAACTGCCACTCAGTGCCTATTTGGATTCCTCAAGGGATAGTTGTGATAATGAACAAACTAGCTTTGATTAGGTGATGAACAAAGTAGCTTTGCTACAGGGTTCATATATCATCTCATGGCTACTCCATTTTTGAGCCCATCTGTAAGCACGAGGGTGGCCAAAGACAGTTTGGCTGACGTCTTCTGGACAGGATGACAACTTAATGGTTGAGTTCCTATTCTTCAATGTTCTCCAGTAGACATTAATATGAGACCTAATAATTACTCTCACTATACCTACATTTCATGTCCAGCCACATGTCTCTGCCTCTTCTGTTTATCTTAGACCTTCATTAATCTTACTCTTTCCAAGCCTCTGACCAAATAGCCAAGTTATTTGCCACATCCCAGAAGTCCATGCATATACTTACCTCAAACCATTTGTTGATCCATATAAAGGCAATAACCACTACACACTATTTACTATTTTAGCCATCGGGAGTATTTTCCCTCACCACCGATGTTTAAATCTCTTTTCCTATTGGGGGCTAGAATGGCATCAATCCATAAACAGATCATTCAAGACATATTGAGCTGACCCATCCAGAAACCAAGCCTGGGTTTATTTCTCCTCTCTCTGTTGGCAATCACTAGAAGCAAGAGGTGTGACTTTAGTACACCTGTTGATGCAATGACAGTAGGTGATACGAGTTTAAGGGTCACATGTTTACAAACTTAATTGCACCTAGACATAATGCCCCTTAGAATTATCCATATGAAGAAAAGGAAACTGAAGCATTTATTGACAAATAATTGTCTTTTCATTTTCAGACTGTGTCTGTAATGGCTGATCATGCTTCATGGATCGTTGCAGGTGGTTCTCAGACAGAAGCGAGTGTCCATTAAGTAGGATGCTCTTACCCTGAATCTGGGAAACTTCACCACAGCTGCAGCTGAACTCAGAGCTGGCCTGAGGGGATTTGGCTCAAGGAATCAAAGGTGTATGATGTAACTTACTACCCTTCCTCCTGAAAAATCTATTCAAATTACAGCGCTTACTAGATCCATCTGAGTGAATGAAGTGTGGAGTGTGGAGAATCAGCAAATTAAATGTTTGGAGTGAATTTCAAGAAAGATAAGTGTTGAAAAATACAAGGAGATTTAACCAGTGTGGAGGAAGATGCACACTGGACATTGAAACAGGGGTGTAAACCCCACCAATCTTAAAGAAGAGCCCTAGAGAAGTCTAAACTTGCAGAGTGAAAGAATCACCACGAAGTGGAATTATCGAACCTTTATCTGAAGGATGTCTGTGAGAATCATGTCCAATACCAGTGTAAAGCAGCCAAATTTGTCTGAGAACTTAAAGTAAAGAAATCTATTTAGGAAAATCTAGTTATCTACATGGAAGAGAATAAGGCTCTGAATTATAAGCTGATATTAAGATAACATGTAATATTGTCATTTGTTTGCTCTTATGGGTATTCAAGTATCCCTTCTATGATTTCAAATGTGTTTGTAGATTAGAATATATCCCTAAGGTATAGCTTAATCACTCTTAAAAAAAAGATCATTTATTTTCATACTAAATGTCCTGAGACTCTTGGCTAACTTATGTTTGCTTTCTTGTTTCACATCTCCATAACTGTAGGTAATATCTTTGAAAAACATCACCGTTGTAAAATTATGAGAGGCCATATCTACGTAAACTAAAATGCCCCAAACCTAGTTAACCTGACCCTGATTTGGACAAAATCCTTATAGTTTGGGGGTTGCAAGGAAGACCACTGTTTACAACAGAAAGCACTCAGCAGCAAGTGATTCCTGGGGAAACGTCAGCACATGGTTCTCTGCTGGGAGAATCTATTACCTTATAGAATATGTTGTCGAATCTCACAGAGTTTGGAAGTTGGACTCAGACTGATGAAGTGTAAGAGGTTTATTTCAAGCAGAATGGCAAATTTGAGCAAAAATTCCTGCCTGGGGCAGCACATTTGACTTTGACCTATAAGTTAATGTATCATTTAATTTCCATGAATTAGTCCCGAGGGGTAATGGACCAAAAAAGTGGTTGAGCACTTGAAATTTAATCAGTTAGTATTTCACAGGAAGTTACTGGAATGCATCCTATTCAGACAAATTCTGGTTTATTTGCATTCACAGGAGACATCCAAGGGCTCTTAAGCCTTATGGATGACAGTGGGAGCAAAAGAGAGGGAATACTATTGGGCCCCTAGAAGCAAAAAGAATCTGTAGCAATGTGAACTAAAGGTTAAATTTTGTTATTAATTTTTTGAAACAGATGCAAGAAGCTAGAGTTTATCATATTAGTCCCACCACCTGGGAGACAACTATTCACTTTATGTACTGGAATAACCTTCTAAATACTTGAAATAGCAAAAGCCATTGGTGCAATTAACCTGACATTGTCTTGCTGTGGAATAACATCATTGAGGAACATGAAGTACAAAAACAGCCTAGGATCACAGTATGAAAGTACCACAAAATTTTTGAGGGTGTTTGTCTAAAAGACAGGTTAAAATACATGTTTATACATTTGCTATTATGTCAAATTCAAGCATGAATATGTTACACATTCCTGGTGCTTAACTATTTCTTTCCTTACAGAATCTACTGTTGTTTTAGTATATTAAATCTTCTCATTTGCAAAATAAATAAATAAAATAAAAAATAAAGTTTCTCATTTGCCTGTCTGAACTTATCCTTATAGGTTTCATTAAATCCAAACACACGTGCATATCTATAGCATTTGTGTATATAATCACACTTACACATGTCATTAACCTACTCCCATTGACTTGGAAACTATTTTTTAAATGAATATGCTTCTGGAATATGTTTGGCTCCTAGAAAGTTCTAACTACATAATTTATGAGCCCAGTGCAAAATTAAAATCCAGGCCCCCAGCTGGTGGAAAAGAAATTAACACTCCTGTCCCAGGAGCCTGTTGTCCCCACACATGGTGGGCAGGTGACCTGAAGGCATCATAACTTCCCTGCCTGACGCTACCCATACTTAGATTGTGTGCTGGCGGGAGGTGATAGTGAAGTTGCCATCAAATGCACCATGACCCTATCAGCCTAGGATAGTTTGTCCACTGCTTCAATCTGCCAGAGATGTCATGGGCTGCACGCTTGACCCCAACCATTCCTGGAGAGAAGGTCCCCATTGCAAGCCAGAAGGTGACAGCAGACTGTGTCCATTCTTCATGCCCCCCAAACTTTCTGATCATTACTCCAGATGGAAGGCAGTAGTGGTCATGGAACAGAAACAGGAAGGGGGAGGCAGATGAGAAGCTTATGCAGGGAGGCAATGATAGTTGGGACTGCACATGAACTGAAGCTCCTAGTCTCTAGCCCATGCCCCAGTTTCATACCATATTTAAGTTACAAAACACAAATTCAAAGATAAAATTATTAAAAATTTCAAGACAACCACTACAGAGCATTAAACCCATAAGCATGGGATGGGGCTCTCAGCCTGGGTCCTCATGTAACTGCATTGGTAGCAACATATGAAGCTTATCCTGCCTCTGGATTTAGATCCTCCATTGTCTCGGAAAAGTTAAAACACCCTCCTCAAAGATAATCTCCAGAGCATGGAAATCACTATTAATGTCTTGGAGATGTCTTACTACAAATTTAATCGCACGACTGCTTTTATTCCCACTAATGCTGTCATGTAGTGGAGGTCTAATACTAATGTAAGCCATCAAAGGGTACTGGCACTGTTTCTCCATATGTGCAGATTAAGATCACACTGTCATCTTTGCCAAAACCAAATGTAGATTTGTAATAGTATTATATAAGTGATCCTCGACCATTTTTGTTGCCTCGAAACCATTTGCAATGCAGCACAATTTTGTGAAATGCTGACGAGGCTGACCATGTAACTGAATTGCCTCACATTATATCTGCATTGTCATAGTCCAGCCTCTGATTTGGGGGCTACTGTCCCATGAGCTAAGACATCCTATTTCTAGACACTTCTGACAATTAGAAAGTACTTCAATGTATTCAAATGAAATTTTCTTATTTATAACTTTTGCTTTCTAATCCTGATTCTGCATGTAAAACCATAGATTAAATTCATTTTCTTGTGAAAGCTTCTTAGATATTTAAGTACAGTGAAAATATCTTCTTTAGATTAATATGTTTTATATTTACTAGCTGAGAAAAAAAATCAGTTAATTCATCTTACAAATAATTATTGAGTGTTTCCTCTTTGTCAGTGTGTAAAGATAAACACGATACACGAAAGAAACATTGTTCCTGTTCTCACAGAGATTGCAGTATTGTCAAATAAACACAATTCTTCAAACAGAACAAATATGATAAATGGAGTGAGGGAGATGTTGAGTCCTAGGGGGGCGCAGAATGAGAGAATCTAATGCACACACACCTGAGTATCACCAGGTAAACACGTCCAGCTGTGAACAGGGAACCTGAGAAGGGGTGAGAGAATAGGTAGGAGTATTCTAGGCAGATATAAAGTATATAATGAACTCCCCAAACAAAGGACAACATGACATACCAGAGAATTACACCAAGAGTTTGTTTTATCTGGGGAGGGTGCAGGGGATGCAAGGATGAGCAAAGTCTGAAATAAGAAGCAGGGCACGTAGACCATTGTAAACCATGTCAACAAGTTTTAATTGGGGTTGAAGTTTAAAGATATCAGTACTGTGTTTTAAAAGTAACTTTCTCATATTTTGGCTAAAGATAGATCACTCTGGAGGTATTGTGAACCAGGAGCAGAATGAGGGAAAGACTGGAGGCCAGGAGCCGTGTGTTGAGTGTGTTGAAGAAATTTAGGTAAGAGATGGTGCTGTCTGTTCTAAGGCAGGGTTAGTATGGGGTGAATAAAGTGGGTGGATAGGAACATTTTAGGTATAGAAACTGCAACATGTGGTTCGGATGTGAAAACTAAGAGAAGTCTTAAAGATAATACCTCTGTTGTTAATTTCAGAAAATTTATAGATGGCAATGCCTTTCATTACAGTAGGAAACAGAAGAATCGATTTTATTTATTTTTTATTTTTAAAAATATTTTATTTATTTATTTGAGAGAGAGAGCTCAAGCTGGGGAAGGGTGGAGGGAGAGGGAGGAGGAGACTCCCCACTGAGCAGGGAGTCTGATGTGGGACTCAATCACAGGACCTTGGGATCATGACTTGAACTGAAGGCAAACACTTAATCGACTGAGGCACCCAGTTTCCCCCGAAGGTTCGATTTTAGGGAAGAGTTCAGTTTCAGACAGGTTGAGGCGGATATGACTCATTCAGGTATGGAAACAGTTGTAGTATGTAGATCAGAGGCTCTGTGGAGAAAGTGGCTAAAGACAGGTATTGCAGAGGTATTATTTATAGGTGGTAACTGAAGGTAAGGACATGGGTGAAACTGTTGAAGGAGAAAGCCAATGAGAAAAGAAGAGAGGATGTGGCAGAGAGTGGAGGGACCACTGATGTTTATGGGACAAGCTGAGGATGGTGGTGGTGAAAAGAAGCTGAGAAATAGCAGCACAAGGAGAATGAGTTAGCACCAAAACTGTGGTGCCACAGGGACATGGTTCTGGCAAAATTAGAAAGGAAATAGATCCAAAGAGTAAAACTAAGGATTAGCCTTGCATGAGAGACACTTTTATCTGTAACGGGGAGAAGGAGGTATTTAAAAGTGAACTTGCACGTAATAGGGTAGCTTTGGAGCTTTTACCTAAATATTCTGTTTTCACAGGAGAGAAATTAACATGATTTGTTACGAGTGAGCAGGGAACATTTGAATGTGAGGAATAAAGATGATGTGCATAATAGCTGCTATGGACAATGAGGGAGAGAACTGACTTACAAAGGAAAGGTTTGATAAGATGGCCCAGGTGAAATTGTCATCATAAATTTATGGTAGCATAAATGTCAGCTTTGGGGTAAAATTCTCCAAGAACACTCAGTAGCCTAGCGTGAGGAATAAAGTCAGTCAGATCCACGAGGATGGAGGTTTTGTCAGCACATTGCAGGGATATGAGTAAAGACCTTAGGATAGAGGAAAAGGTGAAGTCAGACCTTTAGAATCTCCATGGTTGCATAGGACTGGAAAATAGAAATAAGTGAGTAAAAAATAAATTAAAAAAAAAAACCGTGTATATGTGTGTGTATTTTATATACACACACATATATAAAGAATGTTGTGATAAGATTAAAGAATTTGACTTTTATTTTTATTTCAGAAGTAGAAAAGATCTAGTGGATAAGATTCAGGGTGTATCCACAGTAGTGACCAATTGAAATGGATCATTACAGGGTCACTGATAATGAGGAAGTTAGGTTTCCAAAGAAAATAGATTACTGATGAATAAACTAGAATTTCTTCTGTATCCACTCATCAAAAATGTGATGTAGCAACATGATCTGATTTCCTTGTTAACCGATTCCTCTGGGTGCTGTGCCAAGAATAGATTGGAAGGGAAAATCATGTAGCAAGACAAAAAATCCAGTAGAGGGTTCAGTCTTAACTGCAACAAGGCATACTCCAACCAGAAACATAATAACAATAACCACAATAACAAGAAAGAAGCTAGCGTGAGTTTATGGGCACATATTCAGGAAGGTAGCAGGTATCAATTTTCTCAGTGAAGTTTAGGTTATCAACTGAGAAGCATGGGCAGGGGAAAGCAGTGTTGTAAGCTGGAGGAAAACAGGTAAGATGTGAAATGCTGAGGAGGAGGCAGTGTAGGGAAATAGAGCACAATTGTTGGACAGAATTAATGACTCAAGTCAGCATGGTGATTGTGAATTCAAAAGGATCTCTTTCGGCCTAGGTACACATTGTTTATAGTCACAATAGCTGCCAGGAATGGGATTATCAAGCATATGAACTTAACCAGAGTTTGTATTGCCCTATCCAGGGCTAAAGATAGTCTTGACGGTAGGCACAGGAAGGGGTGGTAAGGATTGATGATTGAATTTAAACTCGATAAATAGCTGCAGAATTAAGGAGGTGGGGATTATAAATGCAGGGTTAATGCACTGGAAGTTATTTGGGGCTAAACTTTCATTGGAGTTGCAGTGCATAAGGAAGTGATATGAAAAGAAAGAAGTAAGTAGGAGGAGAGTGACAATTTTGAAGTGATATTCTAAAGGACTTGAGTAGGCAGTGACAAAGTCCTATGGTTTAACCATTGGAATGAGCAGCTCATGCAGGGAGGAGGGCAAGCACATTGGAGAAGATGAACCCAAACACCTGAGGGGCTAGATTACAAAAGTCCCTCTACCCACACATCAGGAATTATAACTAGGACTGGAATGGTGTTGTGGGGGGGGGGGGGTGAGTAAAGTGGAAGAGTAAATTATTCTCTATATTCACTTGAATATCCTGGGACATGCAGTAGAATGTCTGGATGTTATAAAATACCTATTTGTTCGGGCGCCTGGGTGGCTCAGTTGGTTGAGCGACTACCTTTGGCTCAGGTCATGATCCTGGAGTCCCGGGATCGAGTCCCGCGTCGGGCTCCCTGCTCAGCGGGGAGTCTGCTTCTCCCTCTGACCCTCCCCCCTCTCATGCTGTCTCTCATTCTCGCTCTCAAATAAATAAAATCTTAAAAAAAAAAAAAACCTATTTGTTCAATTGAGAATTTTGTTTCAACTGAAGTACTTCGGTTAATACAGGCTCATTTCTCACACTTGCCAAATCTGTGTAATATTTTCATTTGCCAAGATTGAGATAGCAGTGCACTCTCTAAATCTGGGATGTTAATCAGATGTGACTACCTATTGATTGTGAGTTACTGCAGTGCAATCAAAGTGCACGATTATAAAAGGAGACTGGCTTCTTCTATCGCTCTGAATTTCTTTCTGCACCAAAGACTATAAATTAATTTTGTCTGATTAACTGGGCAATCCATTAAATGAATTATTACCAACTCAGACTATGTTTCTAGAGGTCAACTTTGAATTAGTACCAATGCTACATACATTTTCTTTCATCAGTGAAACATAAACACCGTGGAATGGAGGAACTTCGGGCCCAAACTTAAAAAGTAAATAAAACTTTACAAAAGTTTCACTTCCTAGGGGTTGTATTTCAATATTTCTAGCTTAAGCTGAAAATAGTCAACAAAACAGGTTAAATGTGATAGTTTCTGTGTATTGGAGTCACAATAAAGTTTAAAATACAGCATTCTCAAAAATAGTACCCTATCAAAAACAACATAAACAATTAAAAGTCAAGAGAACTAAAATGACTATATAAATTTGCCTGTATTCAATTTTTTGACCTCTATTTATTCTTTTAGTAGTATTTTGTTTATATGGATTTGATATTAATGTATGTTCAATATAGAAGAGTTGGAAAATTAGAAATGATTTTTAAAACTGCATATGATCATCCTAAAATTACTACAATGCCATGGGAATAAAATTAAAATGTTAACATTACTAAAAAAAAAGAGCAAAATATTTAAATATTTTGGAGACTGTCCAAATATGATACAGAGCCTAAGACTTAAAGAGAAAAAGTTTATGAGTATATTACATAATTTTAAGAATTCTTCATGACCAAAAATGTTAAAAAAGATATCCAAAACTAGGACATAGCTGAGAAAATATTTTCCACAGTTGTAGGCCAATTTCCATTTTATAAAATTTGTCTTTATCAAACAATAATTTAAAAGATAATTGAAGAAATACATAAAAACTAAATATTCAACAATGTTAAAATACTGGTCATAATTAAATATATACAAATTTAATAGTGGCAATATACTTGTCAGTTTGGCCAAGAAATTTAGAAAGAAGATCTTATGCAGAATTCAGCAAGATTGTATGGATATTGGCAGTCTCATTCATTATGCATTAGTGTAAATTAATATAATTCCCTTTAGAAAACAAGGTAATACTGTGTATCACAATATTTATTACAGGTAAATTTTATCTAGTAACTCCACTTCTAAGAATGTATCTTCCAGATAGAAATGGTCATTTCTATATATATAGAAGAACGTTATTGCATGCTTTTTTAATAAAATAAAACTATATATATCAAATAATTAAAATTACAGAGAAAATGTTATATATATAAAAGTGCATCCATAACAGAGAATCTTAAGTAGATATTTTTAAACAATTATGAAGAATATATGAGCTACTGACAAAGATATATTGAAAAGAAAAATATTCTGAATAATGTGCATTATTTTTATAATAAAAAATATAAAGCAGAATGTTCAACTAGGATCACCATGAAAAGTATGCTGTCACTGAAGAAAACTGGAAAAAAAAAAAAAACAAACCCTCACAAGTCTGAAAATAAATGGGATCTATAGGGTAAGGCAAAAGAAACTACATAAGCACTGTAGTTACATTGATAAAGTCATTCCAAGATGTATGAATTAACAATTTTGATACTCCAGCAGTTGCATCTTGGAATTTAACAGCTAAGTAAAGAGCTAGTGCATGGTGGAACAAGGTTTCTTACTGTTGGGTTGGGAGTTTATGGACAGGAAAGATGAAGAAGCTAGAATGGTCCATGTGGCAATGAATCAGAGTTGGAGACATTGGTAAGGATTCATATTTGGCTAAATATAGATACACATGGTTACATGTAGAAATATTTATAGCTATGTGTACATATATGGCTTAGTATACACACATACATTAACTTGTCATATGAGAGGGCCTAGAAAAAATGAAACCTCAGTAACATGTGCTCATCTAGCACCTAGAATATGGTGTCTATTACCATTCTCCAATAAATAAAAGTAGGTTTCTTCAGAAAAATGGAGGATTCCAGAGGCTGAGCAAGAACTATGCAGAATGAGCCTGGAAGATCTTGCAATCCCAGAAAGCAAGGAAGTGTTGCTCATGTGCACATACACACACACACACACACACAGAATATAATGGAGTATGTTGAAAAGACATAAGAACCCACTAAAGTAGTTCCAATGGTCAAAGCTGGAACAATCTGAGTAGTACCATAAATAAAGTAGCAATAGATTATTAACAAAAGTACGAAAAAATCCTGAGCCCATGCAGATATAAATAAATAATTGAATAAACCAAAAAAATGAGGCAAAAGCCAAAAATCGCCCCTGCAGAATAATTCTGAATAATTTACATAGATACTTTACTCTCAGGAGGTGAACCATAACTCCCCACTCCTTAAATATGAGCTGTGGAGACCTGTGCCTCTGAAACAAATAATATATTATATGTTAAAAAAAAAAAAGACGAGGATAACAGGAAGGGAAAAAGGAAGGGGGGGAAATCGGAGGGGGAGCCGAACCATGAGAGACGACGGACTCTGAGAAACAAACCGAGGGTTCTAGAGGGGAGGGGTGTGGGGGGGGATGGGTTAGCCTGGTGATGGATATTAAAGAGGGCACATTCTGCATGGAGCACTGGGTGTTATATGCAAACGATGAATCATGGAACACTGCATCAAAAACTAATGATGTAATGTATGGTGGTTAACATAACATAATAATAAAAAAAAACTAATGATGTAATGTATGGTGATTAACATCACATAATAAAATTTAAAAAAATATGAGCTGTGCATATGGAAAAGGAGGGCCTTTACTTGGAAAAACACAACAAACAGTATCTGAACCAGGTGATTGAAGCCAACATCAGCTGTGGTAAGTTGTTTTGATAATTTATACACCTGATATGATGGAATGAATATAGCACTTTACCTCTGTGATCTTTCAAAAACATAATAATAATAATAAATCTGACAAATCTCAACTGAGAATCATTCCACAAAAAGCCTAAACAATATTGGTCAAAAGTGTCAAGGTTGTCAAAAGCAATGAAGTCTGAGAAACTGTCAGAGCCTGGAGTTGCCTAAGTAGACCCATTGACCAAATGTAATATGTTATCCTAAAACAAAAAAAATGACACTGGGGAAAAACTAAGGAAATCTGAATAAAGTATGGACTTTAGTTACTAATGTGTTAATATGTATTTTGTTTAAATTTACAAATGTACCACGTTAATGTAAGTTGTTAATAATAGGGGTATTGGGTACAAGGTATAAGGGGACTTTCTTTACTTCCTTTGCAAATATTCTATAAATATAAAATTGTTCTGAAAAGTAAAGTTTATGAAAACCTTGATTACCTGCATATCCATTGCAATAAGGCAAAAAAATTAAATAGAAAGTCTTAAATGATAAATATAAGAACAAAAAAGTAAAATTATACAAATATAAAAAGGGAGAGCCAATGTTGGGGCGCCTGGGTGGCTCAATTGGTTAAGCGACTGCCTTCGGCTCAGGTCATGATCCTGGAGTCCTGGGATCGAGTCCCGCATTGGGCTTCCTGCTCAGCAGGGAGTCTGCTTCTCCCTCTGACCCTCCCCCCTCTCATATGCTCTCTCTCTCTCTCATTCTCGCTCTCTCAAAAAAATAAATAAAATCTTTAAAAAAAAAAAAGGGAGAGCCAATGTTATTTGTCTTTGAAATAAGAATAGTGAAATATAAATAATTGTGGTGAGGTTAACCCAAAACAATCAAGCAAACAATAAGAAAACAAAATGAAAAAGAATATCAGGGTAACAATAGTAAGAATGATGATATCTGGGCTCTTTCTATAGTTTGGCTATTGAGGACATAACTGCTGTAAACATTGGGGTGCATATACCCCTTCAGATCACTATGTTTGTGTCCTTTGGTAAATACCTACTAGTGCAATTGCTGGGTTGTAAGGTAGTGCTTTCATTTTGTTTTGTTTTGTTTAACTTTTTGAAGAACTTCCATACTGTTTACCAGAGTGGCTGTTAACAGCTTTCATTCCCACCAGCAGTGTAAGAGGGTTCCCCTTTCTCCACATCCTCACCAACATTGGTTGTTTCCTGACTTGTTAATTGTGAGGTGGTATCTCATTGTGGTTTTGATCTGTATTTCCCTGTTGTTGAATGATGTTGAGCATTTTTTCTTATGTCTGTTGGCCATATGGAAAGAGCCCAGATGTCCATCGACAGATGAATGGATAAAGAAGATGTGGTATATATATATACAATGGAATATTAAAGGATGAAATCTTACCCTTTACAGCGATGTGGATGGAACTGGAGGGTATTATGCTAAGTGAAATAAGTCAATCAGAGAAAGGTAATTATCATATGGTTTCACTCATATGAAGAATTTAAGAAACAAAACAGAATCATAGGAGAAGGGAGGGAAAAATAAGATTAGATGAAATCAGAGAGGGAGACAAACCATAAGAGACTCTTAACTATAGGAAACAAACTGAGGGTTGCTGGAGGGGAGGTGAGTGGGGGGATGGGATAACTGGGTGAAGGCATTAAGGAGGGCATGTGATGTAATGAACACTGGGTGTTATATGCAAAGGATGAATGACTGAACTCTACATCTGAAACTTATGATACACCATATGTTAACTAATTGAATTTAAATAAAATAAGATAAAAAAGAAAAAACACTAATGAAAGAAATTGAAGATGACACAAAGAAATGGAAAACTATTCCATGCTCACAGATTAGAAGAACAAATGTTAAAATGTCTATACTATGCAATGAAATCTATACATTTAATGTAACCCCTATCAAAATACCAGTAACATTTTTCACAGAGCTAGAACAAACAAATCCTAAAATATGTATGGAACCACAAAAGACCCCAAATAGCCATCTTGAAAAAGGAAACCAAAGCTGGAGGTATCACAATCCTGGACTTCAAGTTATATTACAAAACTGTATTCATCAAGACAGTATGGTACTGGCACAAAAACCGACACATAGGTCAGTGGAACAGAATAGAGAGCCCAGAAATGGACTCTCAACTCTGTGGTCAACTAATCTTCAACAAAGCAGGAAAGAATATCCAATGGGAAAAAGACAGTCTTTTTAACAAATGGTGTTGGGAAAATTGGACAGCCACATGCAAAAGAATGAAACTGGACTGCTTCCTCACACCACACACAAAAATAAATTTAAAATGGATGAAGGACCTAAATGTGAGACGGGAAAACATCAAAATCCTAGAGGAGAACACAGGCAGCAACCTCTTTGACCTCAGCCATAGCAACTTCTTACTAGATACATCACCAGAGGCAAGGGAAGAAAAAGCAAAAATGAACAATTGGGACTTCATCAAGATAAAAGCTTCTTCACAGTGAAGGAAACAATCAACAAACTAAAAGACAACCTTAGGAATGAGAGAAGATATTTACAAATGACATATCTGATAAAGGGTTATCATCTAAAACATAAAAAGAACTTATAAAACTTTAACAGATGACCATAGGGGAAGGGAAAAAAAGAAAAAAGAGGGAAGCAAACCATAAGAGACTCTTAACTATGGAGAACAAATTGAGGGTTGCTGGAGGGACGGGGACAGGGGATGGGCTAAATGAGTGATGGGTATTGGGGGGGAGCACTTGTTGGGATGAGTACTGGGTGTTATATGAAATGATGAATCATTAAATTCTACTCCTGAAACCAATATTACATTATATGTTAACTAACTAGAATTTAAATAAAAACTTGAAACAAACAAATCCAAAAGAACTTGTAAAGCTCAACACCCAAAAAAACAAATTATCCAGTTAAAAAATGGGCAGAAGACATGAAGAGATATTTTTCCACAGAAGACATCCAGATGGCTAACAGACACATGAAAAGATGCTCAACATCACTCACCATCAGGGAAATACAAATCAAAACTACGATGAGATATCACCTCATACCTGTCAGAATGGCTAAAATTAACAATACAGGAAACAACAGGTATCAGCAGAAAAAATATAAAGAGATATAAAAATTGTTTTGAGACATTGGACATCAGGCAACTCTGGACACTGATCCTTGGGATGAGAGTAACAAAGTGGGTTGTATGATATTTCCAACTAATGTTTGGGAGAGAATTTCGAGGCCATAGACAAGCAATGGGACACTCAGTAGAGATTGATAGTCTCTCTGAACCGAAAAGTGGGAGTTCAGGAGAGCCAAGACAGCTAGAGATGCTCAGGTAGAAGTTGAGAGGAGAGAAAGCTGCAGTGACAAAGTTTCAAAGTCCTGGAATGTCCCCTGTGAGTCTTAAGCATGCTTGTAACCAGTTCATAAGATGAGGAATGAACCACCTAACATGGGCAGAGGAAACAAATCTGAGAGCTCACACAGAGCTGTTGATATTCCCTCACCACCGTGGAAAGCCTTGTAGGTCAAGCAGAAACAGATTAGATAGAAGTGTATTGCTTCGGCATTGTTGTAAAATTAGTCCTAGACTAGAGATGTCCTGCCTATCAGGCTTCCAACAGGGTAAAATTCATGAGATTTGGCAACTGATCAAAAAATATAGTCATTCAACAATGACATAAAACATGATCTGCAATGAGGAGGAAAAAAATATGATAAGTAAAAGCAGATACGGAAAGACACAAATAACGGAATTCATAGAAAACAGCTTTAAAAATATTACTATAACGTTATTCTTCATGATTTTCAAGAAGATGAAGATTGAGCATGTTAAGTAGAGACATAAGAGATATAAAAGAACTGGAATCTTTAGAGATTAAAAAACATGTAATGGCCGAGATGAAAAATAGATTGCAGAAGAAAAGACGTGTGAATATAATTACATCCCATCAATGAGCCACAGGACAACTTCAAGCAGCAGAATTAGAGTCCCCAAAGAAGAAGATTTGGGCATGAAAAATATTTGAAGGACATTGTCTATTTTAAAAATGTTAAAAACTATGAATCCCACATATCTGGAATCCTAACAAGACCCAAACAAAAGAAACATAAAAAAAAAAACATAAAAACCAAAAACAAAACTATAATTCAATACAACCAAACATCTTTCAAA
>NC_058414.1:7551280-7584387 GCF_002201575.2 Neomonachus schauinslandi
AAACCAAAAACAAAACTATAATTCAATACAACCAAACATCTTTCAAAAAAAAAAAAAAAAGAGGGACTCCTGGGTGGCTCAGCCCATTAAGCGTCTGCCTTTAGCTCAGGTCATGATCCCAGGGTCCTGGGATCGAGTCCTGCATTGGGCTCCTTGCTCAACGGGGAGCCTACTTCTCCCTCTGCCTGCCACTCTCCCTGCTCGTGCCCTCTCTCTCTCTTTGACAAATAAATAAAATCTTTAAAAAAAAAAGAAAAATATCGACTATTTTAGCTGCACAGAAGCTAAAAACTTCACCATCAGCAGATATGCATTAAAAGAAACCCTTCGGGAAAAAAGCAAACCTACCAGACAAAAACCTGAATCTACACTGAGGAGATGAGTATCAGAAACGGTTCATATGTGGGTAGAATAATATTACTTGGAGGTAGACTTATATAAGTTAAGATTCATGTTATAGACCATAAGATAATCACTAAATAAAACAAACAAATGTAGCTAGTATGTTTTAAAGGAGATAAGATTTAAAACTACTCAGTTGTACAAGTGAATATGCTTCTTTTCTAATGAGTATAGCACAATTTGTAATAGATGAAATTGGAAAGTACTAAAATGTCCATCAATACATTTGTTGAATAAGCCCACACAATGGTCTATTATACAGTTCTAAAAAGCCAAAAAGTCATACATCTTTTTTTCTGTATACTTTTTTAGACTGTTTTCCAAGGAAACCAGCAAATTGGATAAAAATATGTAGATTATGTTACTGTTTATGTAAAAAGTAAAGATATATGGTACATATATATATATACACATATGTACTTATATTTTAAAATGGAAGAATAAAGCAAAATATTTTGAATAATTGCACAAAGAGGAAGGGAATAGTAGTGAGCAGTAAGTGATAGAATCTAATATTTTTTTTAAGTATACCTTGTTCCATAGATTTACTTTGGAAATAGCTTACATAAATATTTAAAAAAACATATTTTAAAATCAAACTCCTAAAATAAAAAAACAAATGAACTGAAAGTGTTTCAGTTTGGTATCAAAACCTTACAGAGTGGAATTACTCCAAATACCTTTAAAATGCAATCCCTTCAAAGAACAATCTGGGTGGAAAGCAATCTGAAAACAAAAGAAATACAAAAATATCTCAAACTCTCTCCTTTCAGTAATCACGTGGGTGGTAGTGATAGATGATAAATGATAGATGATAGATGAGAGAGAGAGAAAGAGAGACAGATAGTCTAACATTCTTAAATATGGAATAGAGAATTATCCTGGGAACGGAAATTGTCATCATGGGAGTGGAATAGGTCAACCTACATTTGATATTGAGACAGTAAATTTATGCTGGTTGTCATTGATGATATATTTGAATGTATTTATCTCATCTTATCTTGTGATTTTTGAATTTTATTGTTTTATCTTTTTTTTCTTGCCTTGACATATTTTCCTTTATTGGTGACTTCTAAAATTGTTTTCTAATTCTCAACACACTTCTTATTCCTTTAGTTTAGAAGCCACACATCTTGTTCTTAGTCAATGAATGATTGTTTTAAAATTTTTGCATGCCTTTTTAATTTAGCAATTTCTAATACCATAATTTTCTCTCTCCCTGATATAATAAAAGCTCTCTCACTTTTAATCTTGTGAGTTATTATTATTCAAACTTTTATTTTTATTTTGTTTTACACTAGCCAAACTAAGCATTATTAATATTATTCTGTGCAGAGAGGGTTTTTTTAACCTTATTATTTCTGAATTGTATAGATTATAACACAGCTATAGATTTTATATATCTGGAGGTGAATGATCATGATACAATTGGAAGTACTCTAGATACAGTTTCCAAACAACAATTACAAACCTCTGCAAAAGATGGAGCCATGCGCCATGTCAGTTTATCCCCACATGGGCAGAGTGCCCATTGGAGACACACATTTTCACATGTAAGTGATAACAGAGAGGCAAAGTATGAGAACCAAAACTATGGAATGTGAGGGGTACAAATAAAGTATGAGTCATAGTCCAGCTCTGAAATTGATATTTTCACTTTTCCCCATTTTTCAGAGGATGCCTGGGCCATCGTATGCTGGGGCCCCATAAGAAAGTACCCCATACTGGGTGACCTAAACATGTCACAGTTCTGGGGCTGCAAGTGTGGGATTATGTGTCAGCAGGGCTGGCTCCTTCTGAAGTCTCTCTGCTAGCTGTAGATGCTGATTTCCCTCTACATCCTTACATGGTCTCACTCTGCATGTATCTGTACCCAAATTTCTAGTTAGGGCCACCCCAGTGACCTCACTTTAACTTATTCACCTCCTTCAAGATTCCATCTGAAAATACAGACACATTCTGGGGGTTGGGACTCCAACATATGAATTTTGGTGCAGGGAGGGGAGAACAATTCAGCTCATAACGATGAATGTAGGCTTATTGAATCACAAAATTATCTAAGTTCAGACACTCCTGCATAAATTAGTGCAGCCAGGATTGAAACCAAGCCCTTTTGCCACCAGATCCCATATTTTTACAGTAGGAGCTGCTAACCAGATACGATTCTAATATCTTAGAAAGCTATTTGTAGTATTCCATGAATAGCATAACATCATTAGATTATGATTTCATCTAAATGTTTAACCATTACATTTATTTCCACTCTGAACCAAAAATGTACCCTATGACTTCTTATGGGAGGACAAAGCTTACTAAAGTAAATATAAACATAAAGGCGGAACAATCTTTTCCCGATATTCATTTTGTGGAAAAGACTATTGTATAGCTACTTCATTTTCAAATATGAAGTGCAAGTTTATACATATTTATGCAGCAAGACAGAGATAAATTTGTTTTGAGAAACTAAACTTATCTGAAATCAAAATGGTTTACATTTATGGGTATAGTTTATGGCTACTAAGCATCACTTTGATGTTTACTCATCTTTGTTGATCAAAGATAAATACATTTACTTTCCTCATTCAGTAGTTTTTTATATATCCATTTTTCACATGTCAACTTGCTTATGGGTAAGCCTACCTACAAGTCAAATCTGAACACAGTGGGCTTACCTACTGATACCTGAGGTGAGTTCTATGACAGGTAAGGATTTGGATTTAGTGTTTCTCCTTTGCTTTAATTCCCAAGGCTGCAGATTTGCTCAGTATGCACTCTCTGTTCACAGAGACAGCAGTATTTCCTTTCAGTGGGCATCTATATATTATTAGGTGATAGTTTCACAGTTCAGAAACGTACACTAACATTATTTTCAATTATCTCCCCAAATAAAGAACTCCCATCAGACTTCATTAATGCTGATATATCCATTATGAGTCCCAGAAAGTATTATTATTGACAATATGGATTACTCAGGGCTCTGAAATTAAGGACCTTTGATTAAAATAACAATAACTAAATAAAAATATGTCATTTTTCCAGAAATTCACACTCAAAATAGGCATTTACATAACAGGAATATTATTCCTGAATAAAATCATTGGTATATCAAGAAAACCAAAATAAACTTTCCTAAAAGTTATGGATGGTAGTGATAAGATTATTCAAGAAGGTAGGAAAATAGAGTCTGTAGCTATGGTTGGAGGATAGGATCCTTCCCAAGTGCTGTTATTATTGCTACCAGTATCTTCGTTCATTTGTCCCTAAGGAAATTTCGGGCTCAGACTATTGCCCTCTGAGTCTCTACAGAACAGTTAAGGAGATGTGAACATGTATTCTCAACCTGTTAAGTCAATCTATTGAACTTCAAAGTTGCAACAGGTGAAATCTATTTTGTGCCAGATCTATCTGAGACAGGAGCTCTTAAATTTGGATAAAACTTGCATTTATGAATGATTAAGGCTTTGTATATTGATAGGGTTTTGTACACTTTAAAGTTTGCATTATTACAATTCAATTCCTTTTAAAAATGTATTATTCTGCTTCCTAGAATATTTTATGCAGAATACATTGAGGAAAGAGTATAAATATCACTTCCAAAGGCTTATTGTATGCCTGAATCTAATATATCCACACCTATAATTACCTTTAAATGTATATGAACTTTAACCATAAGTCTCCTCCTTTTTAAACTATCCTAACGTATCTATCGCAATGCTCAGCGTGCTAGTGGCTTTTTCCCACCCACATATTTATAAAAAGCATTTTAAGAATCACTCCATAACACAGTGGCAGATTTCTCACTATTTCTTGGATGTCTTAAAATTAATTTTCTCAATTAGCTTTAGCATTTAATATGTTTCTTAATAAAAAGGGAAATGCTTTTATAGCAGAGCATTCCTTTTGTAAGTTATTTTTAATGTTTTTAGCACCTAATGACCTAAGATATCCCTCCCAAATAAAATGTTGGTATGGTGTGGCAATCCAGTTACTAAGTAAGTACTAACCATTCTGATAGGGAGATCTTTGGCTGTAGCAACCACTGCGGGAGAAAACCTCAGGGGCCTCTACCCTGCATAGGAACTGCAATGTGGTCTGAAGCACAGAGCGACATGTGATCACGACGTCTTTACTGGGGTAAAGGATTGCCGTAGTGTCACTTTGATTTGAAACATGATGATCAACTGATGAGATTAATGAGGTTCAGAAACAGCCGCTGTAATTCTGGCAAACTTCAGGAGATTTTTTTTTTTTTTTTAAGATTTTATTTATCTATCTGATAGCACAAGCAGGGGGAGTGGCAGGCAGAGGGAGAGGGAGAAGCAGGCTCCCTGCCGAGCAAGGAGCGGGATGCGAGACTCAATCCCAGGTGCCCTTGAACTTCAGGAAATTTTATAATCAATACCTAGAGCTGATGTACCTCTCGGTGAAATGCCAATGCCCCTCCCTTGTTAGGACACGAGCTGAGGCATATATGCAGTAAGCAGGGGTCTTTTAGAGCAGTCCCGTTACTAAACCAAATACAGAGTGTGTCCTCGGCAAGAAGCACACATAAGAAGAGAAAAGAAACAAAAAACATCTACAACAACTGTAAGACTGAATTAAGCAGCACTTGGTCTGGATGACCATGTAGGTCTGATTTAAACCCAATGTTTTCGTGGCTGAAAAAATAGGGGTGTCCCGTAACCTCTTACCTCCCAAGCATCCAAGTCATCGATAGATGGAGAGCATGTCACGGTACAGAATAGATATTCATTTTAGCCACCTTCTAAAAATACTTTGTATTTTGTTTCTTTTGCTAAATAGTTGTCAAGGGACAACTTTATAAGATAATAAGTTTCTCTTTCAAGATCAGGGATTAAGAGTTCATGCTGGTTACAAAAATTGCCAATTCCACTCAGAGATTTTTTTTTTTTTTTTAGAGTCTTCCCTATAGCGAATTTATTTATTTAGTCAACATTGATTTTTCTTTATAAATTGTATTTCACCATATCATGTTGCATATTTTGTTAAAATGTTTCATCCTTCACCTTCAGGTTTAAATTGTACTTTATAGAGTCTTTTAGTTGCTATTAGTACAATTCTACATCCTTAGACATAATATGCTCTATGTTCTTATCAGTTTAGCCATTCTTCAAGAAATTAGGTCAACCTATAATTTTAAAAGACACTCAATAAAGACATAAATTGAAATTTTAAAAATGTATTCCAGATATATTCATAATCCTTCCAGGAATAGTAAAAAGAAATATATTAACTAGTTTGACACTTATGCATTAATATACTTATTTCCATAACAGAACGATGTTTCAATCAAAGATGCCTATTAAGAAAGTCTGCAGAGTGCATCAACTTTCTTGAAAAATGCAGAATCAGGACAATCCCATGTGTCTCCATATTAGAGGCATGTGTTAGTATAATGTTTAATCTTGTGGGAGGAGGTTGGGGAAACTATCTCAGGTCATTAAGGGACACCCGTTTAATACCAAAGTCAAAACAATAAATAGAAGATAAGTCTGTTGTATACTTTGATTTTTTTTTTTTTTAATTCTGGATCATCAGGTCCAATAATGGCTGTCAGAAACTGTGGCTTCTACCAAAGTTATTGAGGTTGAAAAAGACATCTTTTCTATCAAAATTACATAAAAAATAGAAGGATGACATACAACTCCATGATTTTCTGAACCTATCAGAGGGTTGAGGTGAAAAGCAATTACATAACTCTAAAATCTCAAAGAAGACAAGTTCCTCCTAACAACAATGAGATCCAAGTCCTGGCTCACCTGTGGAAAAACATGGAAAGAAGACATGGATAACACCTATAAGCAGGTAAGAACTTAGGTAAGAGAGCTCTCATCAGAACCCAACCATGCTGGCAACCAGATCTTGGACTACCAGCCTCTATGACTATGAGGAAATAAGTTGCTGCAGTGTAAGCCACCCAGTCTCTGCTATTTTGTCACAGTAGCCCTAGCAGACTAAGACAGATTTTTCTCTAAGATTAGGTTATAAAGGACTATTACTTCTGTCTTGCTTGCTGGCACCCCCTCTTTCTGGATCTCTTCTCATACACTAAAGAAGCAAACTGGAGAGACTCACATGGCAAAAGACTGAGAAGAGCTACTGACCAGTTGCCTGCAGGGAACTGAGCCCCTCAGTTCAATGGTCCATCTGATTGAATCCTGCCAACAACCTTGCCAATGAGCTCAGAAGTGGATTTAGCCTAGTGAGTCTTCAGACAAAAGTGCAGCCCCAGTGGAAATCTTGACTGTGTGCTCTGAGAGATGGCCCAGCTGGCCATGCTTGTATTCCTCACCCACGGAATCTGGGAGATAATATGTGTGCTCCTTTAACCTAAACTTTAGGTTATTTGTGATGCACTAATGAGTAACTAATATAAATGGGGGGGGGGGGGCAAAGAAGACACCTGAGAAAACCTCCCTCACTGGTACAGGCCTGAACATTATGTGGTCACTGCTGCAGAATCAGAATGAAGCCCTGACTGGACCATCTCCCCTAAAGAGTAAAGGCTTTAGGTCATGGGGGCAAGGGCAGCAAACACTGCATCCCTCAACTGACATGTGAACACCAGTGAACTGGAGAAGTGAATGGAAAAACATCTATCCCAGAAGACAGTGGGAAGCTAAAAGAGAAAAATTAAACTGTCGATATGTTTAAAAATAAATGACAAATACTTTATCAGATGAAAAAATACTGAAAAAAATTATTACCAAAATGTTGGTACTACAGAAAATGTTAAAGGAAGTTCTTTTTTTTTTTTAATTTTATTTATTTGTTTGTCAGAGAGAAAGAGATCACAAGAGGCGGGGAGCAGCAGGGAGAGGGAGAAGCAGGCTCCCCGCCGAGCAAGTAGCTGGATGTAGGACTTGATCCTAGGCCCCTGGGATCATAAACTGAGCCGAAGACAGACGCTTAACTGACTGCACCACCCAGGAGTCCCAAAAGGAAGTTCTTTAAGCAGAAACTGGTATCAGACAGGAACTGGGGTCTACACAAAGATATGAAGACCTTTGGAGACTTGTTAAAATAAAGGTAAATATAAAATAGTTTTCTTATCTTAAAACATTCAATATAATTAACTGTCCAGAGCAAAAACAGTAGCAAAATTTTATGGTTTTATAGCAAAAATAAAAATAAAATATATGAAAAATAGTGTATATAGAGTAATTAGGGCTATACTGTGTTAAGATTCTTATACTGTACATGAAGCAGAATAATATGCTTAAAAGTTGACTATGATTAATTAAAGCATGTATTGTAAATTCTAAGGTAACAATTCCAAACTTAAAAATAAAAAGATATAAGTAATGAGCTAGTAGTGTAGAAATAGAATCATAAGAAAATTACTCAATCTATAAGTAGACAAAAAGGGAAAAAGTGAATAAAGAAAACATCAAAAACACAAAAAACAACATCATGGTAGCTATGTTATCTAATAAAAAATTATATTAAATGAAATAAACTAAACTTACCAATTTAAGAACAGAAGTTGCCCAATGGTTTAAAAAAATGAAAGACTCAACTATATGTTGTCTAAAAGAAATCTACTTTAAACATAAAGACATAAATAAGTTAAAGGAATGAAGAAAGATACACCCTGTAAATGTTAACACCAAGACAGCTAGAGCAGCTATATTTATTTCAGAGTAGGCTTCAGAACAAGAAAACTTATCAGACATAAAGAAGGACTCTATTTAATGATTAAAAGATCAATTCATCAAGAAGATATTATAGTCCTAAATGCGTATGCACCTAACAACAGAGCTTTATGATAAATGAGTCAAAACCAGATCACACTGAAAGGGAAAATGGATGATTTACCAATTTTAGCTAATATAACATCGTGCCCATATAAGATCTATTTTGGGCACTATAAGGCCAGACATAGATGCATTCATGTATGGCTAATTGGTTTTTACCAAAGATACAGAGGCTATTTAATAGAGAGAAGGTAGTCTTGTCAACAAATATGTTAGAACATTTGGGCATCTATATGCAAAGTAATAAACAATTCATATCTCACACTCAATACAAAAATTAACTCAAAATCAATCATTCACTTAAGTGTAAAACCTAAAATTATACAATTACTAGAGAAATCTTAGCAGAAATTATTTTTAGCTTTGGGCTGAGGAGGATTTCTTAGTTATAATTCCAAAAGCATGATCCATGAAATAAAAATTTTGTTAAACTCGACTCCATCAAAATTAAGATATTCCACTCTTTAAAAGGCACTATTATAAAATAAAAACAAATATCCAGAATAGACAAAGAACTCTCTTAGTCAATCACAGCAGATCATCAGCTACTGAATATGGAACATGGGGTTGACTCCATTATCTCGTCTGCATCTTGCAGTGATGTATTTGGTCAATGTCGTGACTACAGTACTAGTTATCAAAACACAGAGAACCATGCACTAAAAAGTGCTATTTTCCTGCATATAAACTATACCTCAATAAAACTGATTAAAAAAAATTACTGCCCAAATGTTGGCATGCATATTAAAGCAGAAAGCACAATATACATTGAGAAATTTATACAAACTTGAATAATCATTTTTATGAACCTCTCATAAATGTGTTTTCTGCTTTGAAAATAGAGAATTTTCATGAACAACTTAATGAAATTAAACTATATATTATTTAACCTTCACTGATAAGATAGAACTTTTATCTTTGGGTTAGGCTATTCTATGGCAAATAGGGAACCTTAAAGTGCAAAGATTTCTAGAAAAGGACCATAATGTAATTAGTATTTCCCTTTACTATGTAACTATTTCTGATACAATCAAAATAAGACAGGACTTTGAAGTCAAGTCAATATGATTTAAAATTCCCATTCTAGTTCTTCCTCACTCTCAAACGTTGAACAAGTAATTTATATTCTATCTGCAGAAAAAGAACATTTATACTTATATCACATGTTATTTGTGGAAGTTAGTTGTGGTAACAGATAAGGAGTATGAGGTTGCCACCCTATCATATGTTGACAATAAAAGACAGTCCTCCTTTATCTCCCAGGGGAACAGCTTGATAGATTGCTTCTTTCCAGGACTGTCTGCTCTTCTCTTGCCATCCCTACACCAGCCTGGCATCTTTAGAAGGTGGGAAGATAAACTGAATATAAAAAGAGAAGATTTAGGGGGTGCCTGGGTGGCATAGTGAGTTGAGCCTCAGACTTTTTGTTTCGGCTCAAGTCTGATCTCAGGGTTGTGAGATCGAGCCCTGCCTGGCTCTGGGCTCCGCGCTCAGTGGGGAGTCGAATTGGGATTCCCTCACCCTTTCCCTCTGCCTCTCACCCATACTCTCTTTCTCTCTCTCTCTCTCTCCCTCAAATAAGTAAATAAATCTTTTAAAAAAAAGAAGATTTAATCTCCTTATTATCTATGTAATTTAAAAAATGATAACCCTCTGAGGCTTGTATTTTCTACATTTAAAATTAGTATAATGTTTATTGTACAAAATTTTGTAAAAATGAAATGAGATGATAGTTGCAAAGCAGTTTGTAAAATGGAAAGTGCTTCTCAGATGATTTATTTTTTGTATTTTAATCAAAGCAGTATTGTAATATTAAAAATGTGACTAGCATATCATTAACGTACCTTACCAAGTAAACTATATTTATGCATTTATTTACTTAAAATTTAAGCCATTTTAGATCATTTAGTTTTCAAAGAAAATAGAAATAAGTGGCATCCGTCATGGGGATTATGCTAATAAATAATTTATTTAGAAATTTATAAAAAAATAAATATTTATGTGAGAACTAGTATTTGAAGTTACTTACATATGTGTTCAATATTTTCCAGTTAATAACAAATTCAGTGTTCGTAGGTGCTAAGAGATTTATGTACACCTAATAAAACATAGTCAAGGATGAATAGTGTAACTTAAAATAGTCATTATAGCCTTCTTTGCTAAAATCATCTCAAACTATTCAATGAATCAGCCAACCAAGATGGTGAAATTTGATGAGTTGTTCTAATGACCAGAAAAGTATTATATTGGGTAATTAACTTAAAAGAATCAAAATAGATGAAAGATTGGACCAATCAAACATGCCAGTGGGGATTATTGCCCTAATAACAATGTCAGAAAAGATTTATATTTATTTTGCCCTGAGGTTGAGCTCAAGAGCTCAGGATTTGGGTAAAAGATTCAATGTACAGATCAGAAGCAGAAGAGGTAATAAAGGTGTTGGACAAAGGTAGACTGAAATACAGAGTCCCAAGAAGTTACACAGAAATAAAGACATCCTTTTATACTGTGGTTATTTAGATCATTGATAGAATAAAATGAACGGGGGGGGAGGTTGCTGGGTGGCTCTGTCGTTAAGCGTCTGCCTTCAGCTCAGGTCATGATCCCAGGGTTCTGGGATCGAGCCCCACATCGGGCTCCCTGCTCAGTGGGGAGCCTGCTTCTCCCTCTCCCATTCCCCCTGCTTGTGTTCCTTCTCTCCTTTTTCTCTCTCTGTCAAACAAATAAATAAAATCTTTAAAAAAAATACTTAAAAAATAATAAAATGAACAGGGAAAGGGTAAATAACTCCAAACTCTCAAAAAGCTATAAACTCCCTGGTTTTTTTAAGGATACCAGTCACATTAAATTTGGGCCCATCCTAAGGGACTCATTTTAGCTTAATCACCTCTTTAAAGCCTCTGTTTCCAAATACAGTCACATTCTGTAGTCCTGAGAGTTAGGGCTTCAACATATGAATTTTGGGAGGACACAATTCAACCTGTAACTGGGGAAATGGAAACTCTCATGCATTGCTGGTGGGAATGTAAAATAGTTCAGCCACTTTTGGAAACACTTTGGCAGGTTCCTTACAAAAGTAAACTTAGTTCCCACAGAATCCAATAATTCCATCCATAGGTATTAAAGAGAATAAAAACATATGTGCCCATTGGTAACTATGTGAGGCAATGGATGTTAACTAACTTATTGTGCTAATCCTTTTTCAATATATGCATATATCAAACCATTATGTTGTATACCTTAAACTAATACATTTGTTATATGTCAATTTTATCTCAATAAAACTATGGGGTGGAGAAAAGGGGGATGGGGAGAAGAAAGGAATCAAATAAAAATTGTCAAAAAAAACCTGTACATGAATGTTCATTGCAGAATTATTTATAACAGCCAAAAGTGGAAAGAACCCAAATGTCCATCAAATGATGAATGAATAAACAAAAGTGGTATTTCCATACAATGGGATGTTACTGAGCCATGAAAAATGAAGTTATGGTACTATGTGTTATACCATGGATAAATCTTGAAATTGTGATAAGTAGGGGCGCTTGGGTGGCTCAGTCGGTTAAGCGACTGCCTTCGGCTCAGGTCATGATCCTGGAGTCCCGGGATTGAGTCCCGCATCGGGCTCCCAGCTCGGCAGGGAGTCTGCTTCTCCCTCTGACCCTCCTCCCTCTCATGCTCTCTGTCTCTCATTCTCTCTGTCTCAAATAAATAAATAAAATCTTAAAAAAAAAAAAAGAAATTGTGATAAGTAGAAGAATTCAGAAAAATAAGGCCACATATTATATAATTTCATCTATATGAAATGTCTATAATAGACAAGTCCAGACAGAAGTAGATTAGTGGTTGTCAGGGTTTAGGTGGGCAGAGAGGAGTCAGGGAGTGACTTCTCCTAGGTGTGGGGATCCCTTCTGGGCTGATGAAAATGTTCTGTAATTAGATAGTGGTGATGGTTGCATAATCTTGTGAATGTAATAAAAAAACTGACTGGTACACTTTAAGATGGTGAATTTGATTATGGGTGAGTTATTCCTCAATTAAAAACAAAATAAAATGAAACATTGCAAACTCAGAAAACCTGGATCATTCTGAAGTTGATCTGCCTCATTTTAGTTCAGAGATATTTCAACCACAAGAAAGTCACAAACACAGAAAACATGTGAGATAATCATCAGGTCTTGCTCAATGCATTTATTTATTCATGTGTTTTGGTTTGAGTTTCCACAAAAGCCAACTCTGGGACACAGACTCAAGTGTAAGTGCTTTCTTGAGAGGTGGTGCACAGAGAAGCAAGAAGTGGGAGAGAAGGGGGCTGATAAGGATGTGTCTTGCAGACAGGACAACTGCCATTCAACCCTGCTGAGGAACCTGGGAAACAGAGCTTAGGGATATTCCAGCTAAGACTTGAGGAGGCAGGATTACTTATTCTCCAACTCTCCATCCATCCCTCATTGGTCATAGGCTGCTGCCAGGAACTCTTAGCCTCTGTCTTGTGTGCTTCTGCAGAAAGAAAACCAGATAAGTAAGAGTTGCAGGTGTTCACTGTATACAGCCTATTGTAGAAGGAGGCCCAGGGGTGTGTCATTAATATTTACTGCTGTGGGACTGAGTTGGCAATACATCAGTTTAATACTTTCAAATAATACTACACCTTGACGACTGACAACACATTACCCAGTCTGGATCATAACAATAAAGCAAACTGGTGAATCATCAAGCATGAGCAATAAATCCCTTCTTCTTCTCCTTCTCCTCCTTCTCCTCCTCCTCCTCCTCCTTCTTCTTCTTTGCTCCTTCTCCTCATCCTCTTCCTCCTTCCCCTCCTCCTCTTCTCCTTCTTCTCCTTTCTTCTTTCTTCTTCCTCTTCTTTTATTATTACCTGATTAGTTGAACAAAGCTATAAAGCACCACAAGCATATCTTCTATAATGTAATTTGTGTATTTATATGTGTGTCACATATATATGTATACACATATGTGTATGTATATATCTAGTTAGCTAATTAACCCAAAAATTTAGGCACCCTTAGAGATCTCAGTTAGTAACAGTGAATATATCTTTACTTAATTTTCCTCAAAACAGCATCACATTTAGGGAACACAATGGCCACAGAGCTTACTTAGGTTAAATCTACTTTGAGGATCACACCTGAGTCCACTAATCAGAATACCTTTCCAACTGGAAGATCCAAACAGCTATGGAAGCTCTAGTAAAAGCAAAACATACTCAGTAAGTAATATCCAAGCTTTTTTGTTTTTTTTTTCCTTAACATCCAGTTAAAAAAAAAAAAAAGATGTAATGTGGCTTTAAAAATTGGGTATAACACACCATCACCCAAATGGTTCACTACACAATCTGAGTTCCATTGCCCTCTTGGTGAGGTGAGGAAGTTTGTATCAGTGCTTTGGTTCGGGTTTTGTTAGCTGTTTAACCAGCAAAACCCAGAACACTTAATACAATGGAAGTTCTTTTTTTTTTTTTTTCTTATGAAATTATAAAACCAACATTTCAGAGCAGTAAAAGGCTCTTCTTTAAGTGATACAATAAAGACACATCTAATGGCTCTATCACTTTCATCATCTGGCTCGTGAGATTGTGAAGCAATCCTACATCAGGATAGGGGAGAGAAGGAACCCAGAGGGAGATAGGTTTACAGGTCAGCCTTGGAAGTTGTGCCCAAACTAACTTCAGGTCTAAAATATGTAGTCTTGATGTGTGCTTAGAAATGCAATGAAATGGGATGGATATTTTTCCCTCACATTCAGTACAATTTTGATAGCAAGTACTTTCTTAAATTTTTTTCATTAAGTTAACCCAGCCTTTATAGTATCAGCCAGAAGCAGTAGCAATCAGTCTTGATTAGCAGCACAGATGGGCCCTGCTTGATCCTTGTCGTTAAGAAACCACAAATGGCTAAACTCACTTTGGACCAAGCCAGTAAGGGAAAGATACCCCTGAATATGTTATGGTAGAAATTTCTCATATACCCCTGGTTTTATTATTTGCCTGAAAATATCATATTGATTTCCTAAGGAAAGCCTTTTAACCACACGTAAGTGGGATTCTACTAAGGTTCTGAGTGTGCTCTAGAAATACTACCCTAACTCCAAAATGATTAGACTAAAAACACTAAAATGTGCATTTGTTTTCTATTTTATCTGCACTCATATCTCTGGTAAAGTGGAGTTTAAAAATGTTACCCCAGAAATGCCACATTTTCTGAAGATAAAGACAACACACTAACCCGAGAGAAAAAAAACCTACTTAGGAACAAGGAAAGCTGTGTCTTTTTCCAACCAGTCAGAAGAGCCCCTGAGTCTGTCTTTGTATATGTGAAAAAGATCTTTGTAAAGTGAATGAACAAGTTGAAAAGGTTCACTAATATATGGTACCCATATTCTGGTTTCCCATCCTCTGTAGGTAGGGGCACATGACAGGGAGGATAGGCAGGGGCAGACGTGAGCCTCTTTAATCCCTGCCATGACATCTGGACACCAAGTCTCCTCAGCATCCCAAATCCGTCCCCAAACCATCCTGATTTAAAGCCAAAGAATTAAATTCCCTTTGTATTAGTCCGATCTTGTGAAGACATCTCCAGGGTGATTGTAGAACTCATGGGATCAGCAAGTAGCTCTCTCAGCATGTAGATGCCATTTTGTCTTCCCCACCAAATAATTCCTGATGCAGAACTTAGGCTTTGATAGAACAAACATTGTAGAGTTCATGAGTGTCACTCCCTGAGCCTTGGCTCTTGCAGCAGCGTTTGTGATAAATGACACCCCTGCCACAAATTCTGATATGAGTCACGCTTGACATTCATTTGGGGCAGAATATATTGTCCCTGGGCTGGCTCTGTGTTGCTTACAGAGAAGCACACAATGACAGGGCTCCCGAAGCTCAGCTCCCGTATCAGAACTTCTTCTTCTCTCCTCCTGACATCAGCCCACCAGGTGTCCAGTGCCTTTGATCATGCTTGTGTTTTGGAGCCACTGTGAGTTCTAGTTCAGGAAGCTGCCTTCCTCCCCATGAGGATCTGAGGCTTCTTTCTACGGGGGAATCATGACCCCGAGTCCTGGGGTCCACCCCTAGGTTCTCTAAAGAGGAATAAGACTGATGGGGATTTCCCCAGTGGATTGTGAAGAGCTGTCCTCCGGATCACCTTCCATGGGTGTGGGGACTGTGGTTGCTTCTTTGTTCAATCTGACCACTATCCTGGATCCTGCCTGCTCCACTGAACAATCCCAGCTGTTTGCACGTGGTCTATTCTCTGTTCCTGAACACTAACCTCTGTTGGAAATGACATGGAAAAACTGATTTTCAGGCTAATTCAAGGTATAAATATTAAACAGCTGGCTGAACATAAATTATTTGTGAAATTTCATCAGTTTCAAAAATAACATAATGGAAAAACCACACAGAACCAAGACTGTGTTTCCAGAATTGAAAAAGCACTAAACAGAGGGATGAAAAAAGAAACGGGGGTGGGAGGGGGGCGCCTGGGTGGCTCAGTCGTTAAGCACCTGCCTTTGGCTCATGTCATGGTCCCAGGGTCCTGGGATCGAGCCCCACATCGGGCTCCCTGCTCGGCGAGAAGCCTGCTTCTCTCTCTCTCCCACTCCCCCTGCTTGTGTTCCATCTCTCGCTATGTCTCTCTCTTTCAAATAAATAAATAAAATCTTAAAAAAGAAAAAAACAAAAAACAACAAACAAACAAACAAACAAAAAAGAAACGGGGGAGATTCCCCTGATCTCTGATTTTCCACCACAGAAATAGGTACTCATTTAGACCACCTCCTGAGCTACTTGGCTCTCCCCAGACTCATTCTACTATCCTCGGCCATTTCAAGACAATGTCCCCAGATTGGGGGGGTAGTCTCAATTCTCAGTATAGCAGTGATTTTTGCAAACTTCTACTGGAGACAGCTGTGTCTGAAACATCTTCATCATGGCAAATACCTAAGCCACTCCTCTAGCAGAAGATCTTCTAGAGCTCTTTCTGTTCACTCTTACTGTGGTCTATTAATTACAGAAAGAGTCAAATCGGATGTAAAAAAAAATTGAAATGTTTAATATACCCTGACTTCTTCTGCAGGTTCTTGCTTCGGTAGGTTCTTTTAACTGTCGCTACGAATCACTCCAAGATGCCTATCTATTTCCCAATAGTGTGGATGGCATTAGTGCTTGGAAAGGAATGATGGAGAGATGCCATTTTGTCTTCCCCACCAAATAATTCCTGATGCAGAACTTAGGCTTTGATAGAACAAACAGCAAGAGAGCCACTTGCTTAATTCACCTGAGCAGGTAAAATCATTACAGAGCAGATGTTGCCTGTCTGTGTGAAGCAGCCCACTCACCAGTTCAATGACATCTACGAGAGCAGCGTGCTCAATACATGGTGTCTCATGAAAGCAACGCTCTGCGACATCCCTGCTCTTTATTCTCCACCAGCCTGAGACAGTCATTGGTTCTTGTTCTCAGAACTGGAATTCAGCAAGAAGAGTTCCAGTCTGCAGCTTTCAGGAAGAAATGCTTCCTCTGTCTCTCAGCTCCAGAACTGAAGTATTGGTTCACATTAAATAAGGAACTGGAATATCTTGGTGCCTTATATCTTTATTTGTGAGATGAAAAGATTAATCTTTGCCATTTGCTTTACAAGGTATGACAGATAAATGAAATTTTAATAGAGGTACTTTCATATCTTCCCCATGGGACTAGATAAAGTTCCTGCTAGCAATTCTTTGTCACCTTTTCTTACATCTAAAAATGAATTTTAAGCACTTCAAAAATGACTATAAAATTATTAGAACTCCTTAAATAATGCAATATATACGTACTACTGTGCCTTTATATTCTATTTCATGAGTAAAATGATTAAATATTCCCAGCACTCTTAAAGTCATATAACAGAAAATATTAAATTTGAATTTGATGTACTACTGCTGCTCCCTTGATATGTTAGTGTGTGGCATGGACTTATAAATTAATTTTAATGTTTATCAGGGAAATCGGTACTTGGGGCCAAATCACCTTAAAGCCCATATAAGCATACAGCAGGTGCTTAAAACCTAAGACCCACAAGTACTTACCTCACCATTGTTCTGCTTTATTTACAATGCCTCTGTTTCAGGATCCGCATATCCAGAGTGTTCAAAAGCCTGAAGGTGATGTATTAAATTGAGAATATGCAGATTATAAACTGCTGAATGAGGAGATGCAACTCACCCACATGGGATCAGCAAGTAGCTCTCTCAGCATCCGACTCCCACTTTGGGCAAGTGAGGACCCTGAGGCCACTTTGATTGAAGGCATCATTTCAGTACACTCACACAGAGCAAGTAAAGTCCCAGGGCTTAATACTCGAAAATCCCAGAATGGGAGAAATGGGCAGTCCTCCATGCCAGGTCACAAGCGTGCATGGTAGACAGGGTTATCACGCTGTAAAATGCCTACAGAGCAACTCGAAATGGCTGTTTTCTCAGGAACAGACTCAGGAACCACGGGTTGACCTTCCACTGGATTGTCAGCATGTAAACAATATGTTTATGAACTCCGATCAACTCCAAAGCTACTTCATTCCACAGTGTGATTCACTTCCCTTCAGCCAAAATATTATTCTTGTCTGTCTTCTCAAGGAACAGAGGCTTCTCTCCACAGCTTTTATAATAGGAGTAAAATCCTTGATGTCACACTCGAAACTCAAAGTCAGCCAGTTTCTGAACCTGGTAATTATATTAGGGGTCTCCAGAGAAACAAAGCCAACAGAATATATAATTATGCATACATACTTAGATATGTAAACAATCTATTTTAAGGAACTGGCTCATGTGATTTTTGGGGACTGGCATGTAAACAAATACACTTATAATTTAGTTGTGCTACTTGCTACCAGGAAAAATATAACAGGATATTATAAGAAAGATTGACAGTGTTGGAGAGCTAAGAGGAAATTAGCTTTAATCCGGGCAGGCTAAAACATGCTTCCCTGAGGAAATACTTCCTGACTTATAAAGGATGAAAACAGGTCAGTCTCGCTGAGAATGGAAAGAAAACTATTCCAGGGATAATTTCGTAGTGACAGTCCCTAAGGTGACAACGAGTTTGGAGTGTTTGAGGCAGGTAAAATGTTAAGAGTCTAGATTTAAGAGGATAGGGAAGCCACCGAATGGTATTCGAACAGGATCAGTGGTGTGAGGGGTGAGGGATGAGAACAAAATGGCTGCAGGTGTCCGGAGTTAGCACCTGTCTGGGTGTTAGTGTTGTTTGCTAAATATGCAACATAAGGTTTGTGTACTTAAATCTGATTTTAAAAATTGATTTGTAGGGCTTGGAGGAAACAGATCAGAAATTCTAGTTTTGTAAAAAAAAAATATTTTTAATGTAAGGTATTCAAGTGTAGTTATCAGGGAGATACAGATTAGATCAGACACAGGAATTTGGGATCCCAGAAGAGAGGTCTACACTAGAGACAATCTGCACGTAGGACAGGCATTACCATGACAATAATGATTTAGGCCTGGACGGCGTGACCTGAACTTCCTCCATGTGGTCTATCCCTAGCACGACAAACTTAACCACTCCTATTAATCACTTTCAATTAAAGACTCAGAACTTGATTTTAAAGATCCGAAAGGCATTTCAATGACAGGTCTATTGATTTAATTTTTAAAGGGAGGATATCTGAGGTCAGCAAGATCTGGGTTCGAATAAATGGATTTTGGGAAAATTAAATCAAGTCATTCACTGTCTGTATTTAGATTTAAATACCAAAAATATTGAAAAATTCAGTAAAATATTGAGTGCCATATGCCTAAATAGCCACTAGATTCCTTCTCAGGGAGTCCCATACGTTTCTTAAAACTCTATCAAATTATCACTGACAAAATAACTTTTCTAAAGGATACTTTTTTGCTTTGCATCATTTACCGTTTTTTAAAGACCGTTTTTATTGAAGTTGAATATACATACAGAAAATCACATACTATCACATACCTCAACCGACCAGTGCCAGTACATACCTGGACGGGTTTGCTGAAAGCTCACTCATGCAACCTGCAGAAGGTCAAGAGACAGACTTTGAAAGTAAACATAAGCACTCATGGTTCGAGTGTAAAGACTTTTCCTAATAGCACTGGTGAGTAGAATAAATATTGCTCTTCCAAGCTGACTCGGTTATAACTTTCATCATGGAAAACTCATTCATGCCAAGAAAAAACAAACAAACAAAAGGTTAGCCATGTATTGAAAACCAAAAATTAAAAAATCTTGTAATAATGCTGCCATATGAAATACAGTGGTGAATATCTACCATGAGAACTATGGATGTTGAATTTTTTGGGAAACTATTATAGTCTCATTTATTTTTACCGGTCTAATAGTTCTTAAATGAAAAATAGTGCAGTAGTCAAGGCTTTATTGTGAATGCTTTTTCCTACAAAGGAAAATACATTATTTAATTCTAGCTGGAGTACTTAAAGTTGAAACGAAGTGCATACCATTTTTATGTTTATAAAGATGTTCCTAGGGTGCCCACTGCATTCTGTTTGGCTTTATGTCAATTAAAGACATTTCAGGCCTGGTGCAAATAAGTTTGTCCCAGAGTTTCTGGAAGTTCGCCACATTCCCTGCTCCTGTAATTGTGTGAACTTAGACAAGCTAATTCATCTTTCTAAGCCACCGTTTCTTCCCCTATAAAAGGACTAATAGCACCTACCTCCAATGGACTTTGAAAGCATTGAATGCAATATCACAGTGGCAAAAACAGAAACTTAATAATGATATTATTAAGATTTTATTAATTATTTTGTAGTATGTGGTGTATATTTTTCTTTCTTTTTTTAAAGATTTTATTTATTTATTTATTAGAGAGCGAGCGAGAGAGAAATAGCATGAGAGGGGGGAGGGTCAGAGGGAGAAGCAGGCTCCCCGCCGAGCCGGGAACCTGATGTGGGGCTGGATCCAGGGACTCCGGGATCATGACCTGAGCCGAAGGTAGTCGCTCAACCGACTGAGCCACCCAGGCACCCCAGCGTGGTGTATATTTTTCACTTAGAGCTAGGTCTAATCCAAGCCAAACTGGACATGATGAGGCCTGGATTTGTAACGTACACCAGTGGCCACTGCCTGGTTCATTTGTGACCCTACTGAGTGAAGAGCCACGTCTCCAGCGGTGGGGGTGCAAACACGTGTTGGAGAAACTGGCATAATTCCATTCACTCTGGGTTTCTTGTCATCCCCAAGACCAGCTCCTCTGCTGTCCTGCCATTTGATTGCATACATTCTAGTGCTAGGGGAACCATTAACTCTCATAACATGGATCTGAATCAGGATTATACAGCTGATGTGAAGCCATCAGCACAAACCCCGTGATATCCAATTCCTATCTTCTCTGAATTTAAGATGATAATATTTACAGCAGCATCGATTTTCTTGTGGCTGCATGGGGCCAAATTGCCTGCATTTCTATTTCCACATCTTCCCGTTAATAACCCTGCAGAATATTCAAGTTCATTTAAATATTCTGAACAGCTACATGGATACAGATAGTCATTATTATTCCATGTTTCACCAGCTTAATATTCACAACTGGAGAGAATGAAATCATAACACATTAACATAAAACATAAAAACAATTTTGTAGAGTATTATTCAGACGATCTTGGTGAGTGGTCAAGTAGACATTAAGAGTTATTTGAATAGAAGTCTCCACCTGAAGAATCTGGCTCCTGACTCAAAGTCTCTGTGTGATCTTTCCCGTGTAACCACAGGTAATTCAAATGCTTTACCTGGCAGATTTCATGGGCAGGCTGCTGTCTGCACACTAGGCTTGTGCACAACCAGCACACCCAGCCTCTGAAGGAGCTACAGTCAAGGACTCAAGGGTAGTCTTTACATATTTGCTTTTCTAGTTGACCCTTAAATTCTAGGTCTCTTTATTTGAGGTTCTGGGCAAAAGGTCTTCTTCAGGCACCTCTGCTGAGACCTACTTAGGGGGCAAGGAGGGGGAAACCCGGAAGTACTTTTCTCCACTCTGACTCAGTACCAGTGTTCTTTGTTCTGAGCCTTTCTTGGAGTCCATTAACCTGCAGGAGCTTTTTGCTTGGGCTCCCTCAGTAGTGAGACACCCCCACATCTACTCAGGTCTACCTGACCCAAGGGGGAGAACAAAACACGGGAAGCAGGTGCTTACCTAGTTTTAGACTCTTGCTTATTCCATATCAGTGAGTAGTTAAAGGTTTAACTCTTTAATTTTTGGTTGTTACTTTCAGGCCACTCCAATGCCTGACGGCTCAGCACCTCTCCCAGCTTAGCTGAGCTCCTGACACCATCAGATTTTCCTTTCTCTTCTGAGAACTCCGATATTCTAAGGACATTTTTTTTTATCAATATTATGGACTTGCTCATGTGTAAACCAGTAAGAAAGCAAGAGTCTAAGTTTTCTTCTGATCTAGTTGCTTCATCAAACTCATGATCATTGTGAGAAATCATTACATGGAAATAAGAAAACAAATGAGACAATTCCAAGAAATTAAAAAAAATACATTTAAAATAAAATTTTGAATGATTTTTTTTTAATTTTAAATGATTCCTCTAACCCAGGTTCATTAAATTAGTATTATTAATTTTTTATACACAGGTAATAATAATTAATAATATGGGTAAATTAGTAATATTGCTATTAATAAGATCCTTTATTCACAAATAAGTATGCCAAAAACTAAAATGCAATGCTTTATGCAGTCAAATTTCTACTGTACAAATTTAAAAATTGAAAATTGAAGAATTACCTTCATTTGTGGACAGTGAAAGGAAGGATTAAGTATTTTATTGGGCAAATAATGTTCCAGTTAAATTTATGAAGGCAGCACAGTCTGGGCTTACAAGCAAGGCCCCAGAAATCAAACTGCTTGTGTGCAAGTCCCAGCTGTGCCCCTTCTAGTTAGATGAGCTGGAGAACATACCACAACCTCACTGATACTAAAGTAGAAATTCTTCATGTTTCCGTGATAGGGTTATCGGGAGCAGTAAGTTAGTTACTATGTATAAAAATCTTGAAATAATTCACTGAAAAAAATGAATACCTGTTTGGAGCAAAACCTTTTTTCTTTCTGTATAGCAATATCCTCCAATGTTTTTCAGTTATTTATATTCCCCAGATGAGACGTTGTGTGCTCAAAAGTATGGATTATTCTGATGACTTCAGTTTTTACACACACACACACACATACACATATATACATATAATTTATGTTTTTGATGTCTTATTTGTAATTGATATTTTTATGTATATAATACAGGATCTTATAATTCATTTCCCAAAATGGGACACGTTTGAGAATGAAGGGGGGCACTGTTAATAAGATTCCAATAGAATAGCTGGTATAATTAGGAATCCCTACATGAATTTCCATTTGTCCCTCTGTCATATTTCTGGTTAAGTGTTGCATTTGTTCTTTGAAGTAGTCTCTTTTTTGGTGGGGACCCATGTATGTAAATACATTTATAGACATACATACTATAGCAGATATATGTTAAAGATAACTTGCTAAAAGAGAAAGGAAATTAACCATCACCCCCTTATTCTCTGCCACCCTGATTGTTCTACTGAGGTGATCCGTTAGTCTCTTGGCAGTCCCACAATGCCTAAGAAAATTCCGGTAAACTTTCCTCTGAGTTGCCCTGTCCTCTAGTTCTGCTAGTTCTTGTTTTTGTTTGTTTGTTTGAACTTTTCCTTGAGTTCTTTATGGTTGGCTCAAAAGTTAGATCAGTAAGGAAATAGTGGGAAGAAGTAAAAGTCAGTGTTTTCCTAATTTCAAGAATTTTAATTGTTTTCCAGTTCTCATTTTATTTTTTTTCTTAGTGTAGTTAAAGCATTGCCAATTTTGTTTATTTTTTTGAAAAAACTGTTCATTACTCTCCATCTTATGTTATTGTTTATTCTGGTCTCTATTCTATTTGCTTCTGATTTTTCCTTGTTATTTCCTTCCTCTAATAAGTTTCAGAATAGTTTCTCCTTTTTCTAGTTCCTTGTGGTGTAATGTTAAGCTGTTTACTTGAATTTTTTTCTTAATACAAGCATTTTTAGCATAAAAAAATTAAAAATAGAATTACCGTATGATCTAGTAATTCCACTACCAGGTATTTACCTAAAGAAAATGAAAATGTTAATTCAAAAAGACATATACACCTCTATTTTTTTACAGCTTTATTTATAATAGCCAAGATATAGAAACAACCCAAGTGTTCATCAATAGATGAATGGATAAAGAAGATGCGGTCATATATATATGCATATGTGTATATATATATATACACAATGGAATATTACTAGGTGATAAAGGGAAATGAAATCTTGCCATTTGCAACAACATAGAAGGATCTAGAGGATATAATGCTAAGTGCAATAAGTCAGTCAGAGAAAGACAAATACCATATGATGTCACTCATACGTGAAGCTTAAGAAACAAACAAATGAACAAACTATAAAAGAGACAAACCAAAAAACAGAACTTTATAGAGAACAAAGTGGTAGTTATCAGAGAGGAGGTGGGTGGGAGGATGTGCAAAATAGGTGAAGGGAATTAAGAATACACTTATCTTTATGAGCACTGAGTAATGTATAGAGTTGTTGAATCACTATATTATACACCTGAAACTAATATAACACTATATGCTAATTATTCCCCTACATAGTACTACCGCACCATCATAGAGATTAGTTTCTAACGTGAATTAAGTGTAATGTTGTGTGGGCCTGGTACAAATCGTTAAAAATCCCTCCTGCCATAATGGTATGCATAATAATGAGACATGCTGATTTATAAGAAGGGATTGCAATTCCAGAGTATAAATATTTTTGTGCAGAAAAAAACTACAATTATTCTAATATAGGTCCTTTTTTGTATAATTCAAATCTCAGATCTGGTTTTCAAATTCCTCAGCAATGGGGCTTGACCTTATCTATACACATATATGTCATTGGTTACCGGCATGTCCCTTTCATTCTGGTTCATTCTTCACAGACAGCATTCATGACCATTTAAAAATTTTAATCTCATCCTTTTTCTTCCATAACCTTAAATTGCCCTCATCCCTAAATATACTCTATTATCTTAAGCTCAATTCCTATCTCAGTCAATGTCTTCCTAACAACTTTTATCTCTATCTCTCCTCACACAATAGGTACAGTTTCAACCACAGAACTAGAACAACATAAAGCACACAAACATTTATTTTAGCAAGATTTATGTCTAACCATTGTTAGTATAAATTGTGAATCACACAGAAAAAGACAGGCCATTTTTTTTACTTGATCCTGTTGGCACTGTGGATTAGGATTTATTGTGAAATTGATACTGCATGAAAATGGCTTAAGTCCTTAAAATTGTCACATGAGAAAGTGATCATCCATTCATCCATTCATTAAAAATGAAAAAAAAATTTAACTTCTGAGTATCTTCTTTGTGAAGGCGATGATATTCAATGAAATTGACAATTGGAGACAGATCATAAAAAAATTTAAAATGATTATAATGATAATACTTTTTTTACCCTTATCAGTTCCTGAAATTATTTATTAAGGACACATAATAAGTTTGAAGTATTATAATATTGGGCACAGGTATTAATAATATAAATCATTAGTAAAATAATAATCTGAAACCATATTATGAGTAAATTTTTTGTAGTTTTTTTTTTTTATAAAAGATTTTATTTATTTATTTGACAGAGAGAGACACAGCAAGAGAGGGAACACAAGTAGGGGAGTGGGAGAGGGAGGACAGGCTTCCCGCGGAGCAGGGAGCCCAATGTGGGGCTCGATCCCAGGACCCTGGGATCATGACCTGAGCCGAAGGCAAATGCTTAACCATCTGAGCCACCCAGGTGCTCCAAATTTTTTGTGTTATGAAGATTAGCATTAAACTCTAAGTATTGCATTCTGGGGGGAATATCACCATAAATAACTAACAACGACACTTAATCGGATCACTATATTCAGAGAGAACCAAGACATAAATTTAACAGATTTAAGGTGCTATTGTTATTTGAAAAATTATGTGATATTGATTAAACTAATGTTGTTTTGTGTGCTTTTAATATTTCAATAGTAAAATCAAAAAGTCTATTTATGTGAGAACAACAGGAAATCTCATTCATTGCTAGTGAGAAAGCAAAATGGTACACCTTGAACGACCATTTGGCAATTTCTTTTTTTTTTTTTAAGATTTTATTTATTTATTTGAGAGAGCAAGCACAAGAACGAGTGGGGGAGGGGCTGAGGGAGAAAGAGGAACAGACTCCCTGCTAAGCAGGGAGACCAATGCAGGACTCGATTCCCCAGGGTTCCAGAATCATGACCTGAGCTGAAGGCAGACATTTAACCAACTGAGCCACCCAGGAACCCCTTGTCAATTTCTTATAAAATATAATGGACACCTAGAATAAATCCCAACAATATCATTCCTGAGTATTTGCCCAAGTAAATTGAAAGCTTATGTTTCTTCAAAAGCCTGCACATGAATGTTTATAGCAGCTTGATTCACAGTCACCAAAATCCAGGATATCCTTCATAGGTAAATGAATTAACAGACTTTCATATATTCATACAATGGAATACTATTCAGAAATAAAAAGGAATGAGCTATTGACTCACTCAACAACATGGGTGGGTATTAAATGCATTTTACTAAGTGGAAGGCAAAATGCTTTAGCTAAGTGGTTTAGCCTTTGCTAAACCCCAAAGGGTACATATGGTATAATTCCACTTGTAAAAGGACGCCTGGGTGGCTCAGTCAGTTAAGCGTCTGCCTTTGGCTCAGGTCATGATCCCGGGGTCCTGGGATCGAGCCCCACATCGGGCTCCCTGCTCAGCGAGAAGCCTGCTTCTCCTTCACCCTGCCCCTCCCCCTGCTTGTGTTCCCACTCTCTCTCTGACAAATAAATAAATTAAATAAATAAATAATCCCATTTGTATGACATGGAGAAAAACTCTACTTAATAAGGGTGAAAAACAGATCAGTGGTGAATGGACTAATTTAGAGAAGGAACCATATAGAACATTTTTTAGGGTAAAAACTCTGCTCTATATGGTACTATAGTGCTAGTTACATGACTTTATGCATTTGTCAAAACTCAGAGAAATGTACACCACAAATAGTGAACTTTAATATGTGTAAAATTTTAAAAAATCAACAACAGGAGAATACACTCAGCAAGTAATAAACCTAAATGCACTAAAATATCACTGAAGAGGGGGAAGAAGAGAGATTGACCTAAATACTTTGACAAACTGTTTTGACTAGATACCATAAGGCTAAGAAAAAAAGGAGTGGTACATTAACTCTGTGCTGTAGTAAAAAGGGTTTCTCACAGGGATGTGGGTTACCAATTCTGAAACTATTTTACATACACGCCAGTGTGAACAAATATGTAAATAAATTATAGATGAAAGGACGCATGTTCCTCATTGGCAGAGCAAGAAGTTACTAATAAACAAGCAAGGAAGAATTGAATGAATCCTGTGGTGCTGGGTTAACTTTGGAAATATCAGTAGGAGCTCATTTATCTTAATATATATTCAGATAGATTCATACATAAATACATACAGATATAAATGTATGCATGGATTTTTATACATATAGAGATCTCTTAACTTTGTCTGCTGAGAGGGCCCCTAAGCAGCGAGCCCCCAGGAGCAATGAGCACACCTAGTACCCAGATCTTGGTTTCTAAATGCCTTACTCCGATAAAAAGAAGCAGGGAACTTCGGAGAAATGGCTGAGACAGGGTAAATGCAAGATGAACCTGGACTATCTTGTTATTCCAAAAAGTAGGGAATGTTTCCAGCCACCAAAAAGAAGGATGGAGGTATAGGAATATCTAAAACACAGAAAAACCAAACTGAAAGGTCCCTCAGTGGCCAAAGCTGTAATAAATTGAGCAAAGAAATAAATAAGTATTCTATGAGAACTTAAAGAGTAAAATAAATATACATATGTTCATATAATTATAAATAAATTACTGAATAAACAAATAAATATGAAAAACACAAATCTTCTTGACAGAAAAATTCCAAATAACATATGTAAATACACCCTCCTGCATAAAGTGGAGCTTAATTTTTTTCACTTTGAGTATGAGTTTCATTTAGTAATTCTCTTCCAAAGAGGAAAGTTTAGAAAGTGAACAATAGTTAACTCTATGATGGAGACCCTTAGCACACAATACCTTGAGTGATCAAGGTTAGCATCTTATGATATCATGGATTCCCAGATTTGATGTAATGAGAAGGATATCTCATTTCTGTGGCACTCTTCCCAATAATCTGTAACCCTAGTCAACTCACAATAAAACAGCAAAGAGATCCAAACTGATGGACATTCCATAACATGGCTGATTAGTACCCTTGAAAATTCTGAAGGTCATGAAAACAAGGAAAGATTGAAAAACTTTCGTATACATGAGGAGACTAAGGAGATGTGATAACTGAATTTAATGTGTTATCCTGATTGATTCCTGAAATACAAAATGGATATTAATGGAGAACTGGTAAAATCCAAACAGATTCTGTAGTTTAAATAATAGTACTGTGCCGATGCTA
The DNA here is from genome assembly GCF_002201575.2 of Neomonachus schauinslandi. Lineage (NCBI taxonomy): Eukaryota > Metazoa > Chordata > Mammalia > Carnivora > Phocidae > Neomonachus > Neomonachus schauinslandi. The sequence goes on from NC_058414.1 coordinate 7,579,059, forward strand.
ATTTATTTATCTTGATAATTGTGACATGGTAATGCAAAATGTTAATCTAAGGTTACATGAGAACTCTCTGTACAATGTTTGCAGTTCTCTAAATCTAACATTATTCAAAAATAAAAAGCTTCAAGAATGTATAGTTCTAATAACACAAATACCATACATTTGTAATTTGCAAAACTTTAGATAAGCACTATGAAAATGACTGAGAGTTGATTATCCTGCAAATTCAGGGTTTCAGCTTGAGTTTATTTTATGCATTAAAATCTAAAGAAAGCAACTATTAAATATTAATCAAAACTCACCGAGGGGGTGGAGCAAGATGGCGGAGGAGTAGGAGACCTGGATTTCGTCTGGTCTCAGGAATTCAGCTGGATAGGGATCAAACAATTCCGAACACCTACAATCTCAACAGGAGATCGAAGACAAGAAGAGCAACAACTCTCTCATCAGAAAAGCGACCACTTTCTGGAAGGTAGGACGTGCGGAGAAGTGAATCGGAGGCGATATTCGGGAGGATAGACGGTGGGGGAGGGGCCTCCGGCGGCCGCTTCTGGCAAGTGATAGAGCCGCGGAGCACAAAATCGGAACTTTTAAAAGTCTGCTCCGCCGAGGGACGTCACTCTGGTGGCTAAGCGGGGGGTGGAACCCTCCGGGACAGTGTGGTCTCAGGACCCTCGGGGTCACAGAAAGACCGGGGGTGCCTGAGTGTGGCAGAGCTCCCAGGTATCGGAGTAGGGAAGCCGGCTGCAGAGGCGGAGCCCAGGCGCGGGCTCTCAGCTCGGGGTTGCCATAAACCGTGATCCGCGGGACAGTCGGGCCACTGCTCCTCCAGCAGGGACCCAACAAGCGGCAGATCCGGGGAGACTCACCTTCCTCCCCCGGGAGGAGCGGCGCGGGAGTGCACCACAGGGATCTGCTGGGTTTGGAGACTCCACCCGGGGTCGGGTGCCAGAGACAGAAACGTGCGGTCACAGGCCGGGTGAGCACGGAGTGCGGCCAGAGACCGGGGAGACGGGAGTGACTGACTGCTTTTCTCTGGGGACTCGCTGATGAGCGGGGCCCCGAGGTCTCGGCTCCTCCGGGGCGGAGATTGGGAGGCCGCCATTATCACTCTCCACCTCCAAAGCTGTATGGAGGGCACGCTGGGAACAAAAGCTCCGGAGAGCAAACCTGAGCAGATTACTTAGCCGGGAGGGGGCAAGGGTGGGACAATTACGTGTCCGGCAAAAGACATTTGGAAACCACGGCAACAGGCCCCTCCCCAGAAGATCAGCGAGATCAGCCAGCCAAGACCAAGCTGGCAGAACTCCAGCGCTAGGGGAATACTGCACATAGAATTCATGGCTTTTTTACCATGATTCTTTAGTCTTTCAAAGTTAATTTTTTTTTAACTGTCTTTTTTTCTTTTTGAATTTTTCTATTTCCCTTTTTCAACCAACATCTTATCAATCCCTTTTTTTAAAAAACATTTTTATTTTTCATTTTTAGAGTCATATTCTAACCCTTCATAGAACTTACCCGTATTTTTGGCATATATATATAAGTTGTTCTCTCTTTAAAATTTTGAGATAGTTTCTTCTAACAGATTAAAATATACCCTAAATCTCTAGTATATGGTTTTTTCTACTCCCCTGCCTGATCACATTCTCTCCCTTTTTTTTTTCTTTTTTCTCTTTTTTTAAATCCTCTTCTTTCTTTTTTCAAACAACTTCTTATCAATTCCTTTTATAAAATTTTTTATAATTTCCATCTATACAGTCATATTCCATCCCTTCATCATATCAACCCTTATTTTTGTACATATATAAGTTTTTAATTCTTTAAAATTTTGGGAGGCACTTTCTTCTAACAGACCAAAATACACCCCAAATCTAGTATGTGGCACTGATCTGTATACCAGCCTGATCATAATTGATCACATTCTGTTTTTGTTGTTATTGTTCTTGTTTTGTTTGTTTTTGTTTTTATCTTTATCTTTTTCTTTCTCTTTTTTTTCTTTTTCTTATTTTCTCTTTCTGTTTCTTTTTCCACTGCTTCACATCTTTTCTGATTTGTTTAGAGTATATTTTCTGGGGATGTTGTTACTCTGCTAGCATTTTGTTCTCTCATTAATCTATTCTCCTCTGCACAAAATAACAAGATGGAAAAAATCACCTCAACAAAAAGAACAAGAGGTAGTACCGACTGCCAGGGACCTACTCAATACAGACATTAGTACGATGTCAGATCTAGAGTTCAGAATCATCACTTCAAAGATACTAGCTGGGCTTGAAAAAAATATGGAAGTTATTAGAGAAACCCTTTCTGGAGAAATAAAAGAACGAAAATCTAACCAAGTCGAAATCAAAAAGGCTCTTAATGAGGTGCAATCAAATATGGGGGCGCTAACTGCTAGGATAAATGAGGCAGAACAGAGAATCAGTGATATAGAAGACCAAATGACCTAGGATGTGATCTATTCTGGAGAATGTTCCATGGGCACTAGAGAAGAATGTGTATTCCGTTGCTTTGGGGTGGAATGTTCTGAGTATGTCTGTAAAGTCCATTTGGTCCAGTGTGTCATTTAAAGTCTTTATTTCCTTGTTGATCTTTTGCTTAGATGATCTGTCCATTTCAGTGAGGGGGGTGTTAAAGTCCCCCACTATTATTGTATTGTTGTCGATGTGTTTCTTTGCTTTTGTTATTAATTGGCTTATATAATTGGCTGCTCCCATGTTAGGGGCATAGATATTTACAATTGTTAGATCTTCTTGTTGGATAGATCCTTTAAGTATGATATAGTGTCCTTTCTCATCTCTTATTACAGTCTTTGGTTTAAAATCTAATTTGTCTGATATAAGGATTGCCACCCCAGCTTTCTTTTGGTGTCCATTAGCATGGTAAATGGTTTTCCACCCCCTCACTTTCAATCTGGGGCTGTCTTTGGGTCGAAAATGAGTCTCTTGCAGACAGCATATCGATGGGTCTTGTTTTTTAATCCAGTCTGATAGCCTGTGTCTTTTGATTGGGGCATTGAGCCCATTTACATTCAGGTCATAAATCAGGTCTCAACCGGTACCAAAAGATTGGAATCATTCCCTGCCTATTTTCAGACCACAATGCTTTGAAACTAGAGCTCAATCACAAGACAAAAGTCAGAAAGAACTCAAATACATGGAGGCTAAAGAGCATCCTACTGAAGAACGAATGGGTCAACCAGGAAATTAAAGAAGAATTGAAAAAATACATGGAAACCAATGAAAATGAAAACACAACTATTCAAAATCTTTGGGATGCAGCAAAGGCAGTCCTAAGAGGAAAGTATATAGCAATACAAGCCTTTCTCAAGAAGCAAGAAAGGTCTCAAGTACACAACCTAACCCTACACCTAAAGGAGCTGGAGAAAGAACAGCAAATAAAGCCTAAACCCAGCAGGAGAAGAGAAATAATCAAGATCAGAGCAGAAATCAATGAAATAGAAACTAAAAGAACAGTAGAACAGATCAATGAAACTAGGAGCTGGTTCTTTGAAAGAATTAACAAGATTGATAAACCCCTGGCCAGACTTATCAAAAAGAGAAGAGAAATGACCCACATCAACAAAATCATGAATGAAAGAGGAGAGATCACAACCAACACCAAAGAAATACAAACAATTATAAGAACATATTATGAGCAACTCTATGCCAGCAAATTAAATAACCTGGAAGAAATGGATGCATTTCTAGAGATGTACCAACTACCAAAACTGAACCAGGATGAAATAGAAAACCTGAACAGACCTATAACCACTAAGGAAATTGAAGCAGTCATCAAAAATCTCCCAAAAAACAAAAGCCCAGGGCCAGATGGCTTCCCAGGGGAATTCTACCAAACATTTCAAGAAGAATTAATACCTATTCTTCTGAAACTGTTCCAAAAAATAGAAATGGAAGGAAAACTAAAGGAATTTGCAAACACAAAACCAGCCCTACAAGAAATCTTGAAAGGGGTTCTCTAAGCAAAGAGAGAGCCTAAAAGCAACAAAGACCAGAAAGGAACACAGACAATATACAGTAACAGTCACCTTACAGGCAGTACAATGGCACTGAATTCCTATCTTTCAATAGCTACCCTGAATGTAAATGGTCTCAATGCCCCAATCAAAAGACACAGGCTACCAGATTGGATTAAAAAACAAACCCCATTTCCTTGATCCCCAAACCAGACAAAGACCCCATCAAAAAGGAGAATTACAGACCAATATCCCTGATGAACATGGATGCAAAAATTCTCACCAAAATACTAGCCAATAGGATCCAACAGTACATTAAAAGGATTATTCACCACGACCAAGTGGGATTTATCCCTGGGCTGCAAGGTTGGTTCAACATCCGCAAATCAATCAATGTGATACAATACATTAACAAAAGAAAGAACAAAAATCATATGATCCTCTCAATAGATGCAGAAAAAGCTTTTGACAAAGTACAGCATCCTTTCTTGATCAAAACTCTTCAGAGTATAGGCATAGAGGTACATACCTCAATATCATAAAAGCCATCTTTGAAAAACCTACAGCGAATATCATTCTCAATGGGGAAAAACTGAGAGCTTTCCCCCTAAGGTCAGGAACGTGGCAGGGATGTCCACTATCACCACTGCTATTCAACATAGTATTGGAAGTCCTAGCCACAGCAATCAGACAACAAAAAGAAATCAAAGGCATCCAAATTGGCAAGGAAGAAGTCAAACTCTCACTCTTTGCAGATGATATGATCCTTTATGTGGAAAACCCAAAAGACTCCACCCCAAAACTGCTAGAACTCATAGAGGAATTCAGTCAAGTGGCAGGATATAAAATCAATGCACAGAAGTCAGTGGCATTCCTATACACCAACAACAAGACAGAAGAAAGAGAAATTGAGGAGTCGATCCCATTTACAATTGCACCCAAAACCATAAGATACCTAGGAATAAATCTAACCAAAGAGACAAAGGATCTGTACTCAGAAAACTATAAAATACTCATGAAAGAAATTGAGGAAGACACAAAGAAATGGAAAAATGTTCCATGCTCATGGATTGGAAGAAGAAATATTGTGAAGATGTCAATGCTACCTAGAGCAATCTACACATTCAATGCAATCCCTATCAACATCCCATCCACTTTTTTCAAAGAAATGGAACAAATAATCCTAAAATTTGTATGGAACCAGAAAAGACCCCGCATAGCCAGAGGAATGTTGAAAAAGAAAAGCAAAGCTGGTGGCATCACAATTCCAGACTTCCAGCTCTATTACAAAGCTGTCATCATCAAGACAGCATGGTACTGGCACAAAAACAGACACATAGATCAATGGAACAGAATAGA
>NC_058414.1:7584397-7658403 GCF_002201575.2 Neomonachus schauinslandi
GAAACTGGACCATTTCCTTACACCACACACAAAAATAGACTCCAAATGGTTGAAAGACCTCAATGTGAGACAGGAGTCCATCCAAATCCTAAAGGAGAACACAGGCAGCAACCTCTTTGACCTCAGCTGAAGCAACTTCTTCCTAGAAACATCGCCAAAGGCAAGGGAAGCAAGGGCAAAAATGAACTATTGGGACTTCCTCAAGATAAAAAGCTTTTGCAAAGCAAAGGAAACAGTCAACAAAACCAAAAGACAACCGACAGAATGGGAGAAGATATTTGCAAATGACATATCAGATAAAGGGCTAGTATCCAAAATCTATAAAGAACTTATCAAACTCAACACCCAAAGAACAAAGAATCCAATCAAGAAATGGGCAGAAGACATGAACAGACATTTGTCCAAAGAAGACATCCTAATGGCCAACAGACACATGAAAAAGTGCTCAACATCGCTTGGCATCAGGGAAATTGAAATCAAAACCTCAATGAGATACCATCTCACACCAGTCAGGATGGCTAAAATTAACAAGTCAGGAAATGACAGATGTTGGCTGGGATGCAGAGAAAGGGGAACCCTCCTACACTGTTGGTGGGAATGCAAGCTGGTGCAGCCACTCTGGAAAACAGTATGGAGGTTCCTCAAAAAGTTGAAAATAGAGGTACCATATGATCCAGCAATTGCACTACTGGGTATTTGCCCCAAAGATACAAAAGTAGGGATCCAAAAGGGTACGTGCACCCCGATGTTTATAGCAGCAATGTCCACAATAGCCAAACTGTGGAAAGAGCCAAGATCCATCGACAGATGAATGGATAAAGAATATGCAGTATATATATACAATGGAATATTATGCAGCCATCAAAAGGAATGAGATCTTGCCATTTGCAATGACGTGGATGGAACTGGAGGGTATTATGCTGAGCGAAATAAGTCAAACAGAGAAAGACATGTATCACATGACCTCACTGATATGAGGAATTCTTAATCTCAGGAAACAAACTGAGGGTTGCTGGAGTGGTGGGGAGTGGGAGGGATGGGGTGACTGGGTGATAGACACTGGGGAGGGTATATGCTCTGGTAAGCGCTGTGAATTGTGCAAGACTGTTGAATCTCAGATCTGTACCTCTGAAACAAATAATGCAATATAAGTTAAGAAAAAAAAATAAAGAAGAAGAAGATAGCAGGAGGGGAAGAATAAAGGGGGGGAAATCGGAGGGGGAGATGAACCATGAGAGATGATGGACTCTGAATAACCAACTGAGGGTTCTAGAGGGGAGGGGGGTGGGAGGATGTGTTAGCCTGGTGATGGGTATTGAGGAGGGCACGTTCTGCATGGAGCACTGGGTGTTATGCACAAACAATGAATCATGGAACACTACATCTAAAACTAATGATGTAATGTATGGGGATTAGCATAATAATAAAAAAATTTAAAAATAAAAGAATCCATATATGTTCCTAGTGATGAAACATGTCTCTTTACATTTAGACAATGTAGGTAGGTAGATAGACGATAGATGATAGATCGATGATAGATAGATGATAGATAGATAGATAGATAGATAGATAGATAGATAGATAGATGATAGATAGATGATAGATCTGAAAATATGGTTTTAGTAATTAAAACTAGGATATAAACCATAGATTACATCAAACTGACTGCTTTATAATTTGTGCAATCTGGCTTCTATCTTTTAAAATTATCTAATTTTATCTTCTTTAGGCTTAAATTATATCATCTGATTTTTAAGATCATTGACACTATTTTAGAAATATAATCTTATGACACTGTGGTCTTCTAAACCTTATAAAACACACTGAAGAGTCTTAAATTTTTTCAAGATGAATATATATACATCTTATAGACAAAGCTATCAATATAGATATATAGAGATTAGATTATATATAAACAAAGATTATATGTTTGAGTGTGTGTGTGTGTGTGTGTGTGTGTGTGTATGCATACACAAGTTATATAGAGTTCAATTATCACTACAGGCTGAACTGCATCTTGCCCCAAATTCATATGTTGAAATCCTCACACCCCAGTACCTTAGAGTCTGACTGTGTTTGGATATGGGGTCTTTAAAGAGTTACTCAAGTTAAAATGGCATCATTAGGGTGGGCCCTAATCTCAGTATGGCTGGTGTCCTTTTAATAAGAAAAAGTCAGGATACAGACACTCACAGAGAAGACCACATGAAGACAAAGGGAGAGACAGCCACCTACAACCAAGGAGAGAAGACTCAGAAGAAACCAACCGGGCTGACATCTTAATCTTAGAGTTTGTAGTCTCCAGAAATGGGAGACAATGAAATTCTGCTGTTTAAGCCATCCAGTCTATGGTGCTTTGTTATGGTATCCCTAGCAAAACCAATACCATTATATGTAAAACTAAATTTCTTTAGTTCTCATTTTACGAAGATGACAGAGTTTTTTGAGAATTACCACATATATCTCTCATACAGTTTATTATAAATGCAACTACATATATATAAGACTATGGAGGACGCTCCAGGAAATCTCATAAATTCCTAGTTCCCTGTCAGTTAGGATTAGATCTTGAACCTCACATCATTACTTCAGCCCTACTCTTGACTCACACCAGATGCCCTCACACCCTGATCAGATGTCTCACACCCTGCTTTCTCACACCCTGCTGCAGAGACCCTACTAATCAAAGACTACATGTAAGGGTTTTTAAGCATTATTTTTTCATTTTTAATTTTTTAAACACTTTTAAGCATTTTTTAAATATACGGCTATTAATAATTAAATTTTTTGAATGGCTTTATTTTCCATATACTTTGCGTCGTGTTGGCTCTGTTTTCTTGTTTTTTCTAACCTCTGAATTTAAATTTTAACTTTTAACCTGTCCTCTCTTTGATGTCTTCATTCTCTGCCATAATCAGTGTTTCAATGCTGCGATGGAACGTAGGCATTTTACACCTCTTTTGCAGTATAATTTTGTATCTGAAGTCCGAGCTGGAAATGAATATGCCATCACCTCCATCAAGACATGTCCTTGTGACATCCAGGGTCAATCAAAGATTCATAAGAATCTTAGATTACCTAATCTTGTTACAGTCCTTTAGACTATCTTTTTTCCAAATATTGGTTTAATAGCCACTTAGTGAAACCAGACTTTGTTTATAAAAATTGTATATTTTCACAGTAAGGAATTTAATGCATAAAATTACTGCCATTTTCATAACCACAGAACTTCTTTGAAAGATTATGAAACCGTTTAATATTTTAATAATTTACATATTAAGACACATAGCCCTCCCTCTATTAAAAAGATCAGGGCATGAGTTATTCAGTTTTAAAACTTTACCCAAATGCTACTCTAGACCGCAGACAACCACCATCCAATGAATCTTAATGGCAAGAATTACCAACAGTGTCAACTGCATTATATTGGTAGCAGTGAGAAGGCTGTGTGAGTGTGAGTGTGTGTGTCTGTGTTCCTTTTCATTTTTTTAATCTTCCAATGAAGATTGAAAAAGGGGCCTAATATATTTTTCCTCAGCTATGTATTGAAATACAAGTGAAAAATCTGGAATTAAAATTCCATGTACTCCAGAAATGCTGAACCATTGCAGTCGGAGACTGTGGGCAGCTACCAACTGACCTGTCCTTACTCTGAGTCTCAAAACACAACACAATCACCTCAGTGTCAGCAGATTTTAATTCTAGATTTATGACCGTCTCTCATCCTTTCATAGAAGATGCTCAAGGGGCCTAATAACCCTAATGCCCTATACAGAGATGTTTGAAAGCCATATGATCATATGTAAGTACATATATGTATTTATTTCCATGGTTTCAAAGGAACCAGTCACTTAATTGCATACAGAAAAGCCACATCTCCAATGGAGTGGTGTTATAGCCTATTGTTTTATCTAAAGAGGTTCCAAGTTTACAAGGATTTAATGCTTAGGTAACCTCCTCAGAATTGGCTATTATCAGTTGTAGCCTTTAGTGGAAGGCAAGATTTCTTATTTGCCTGTGTTCAGTTGACTTAGTTTGTTCCTTATCGAAAAGGGATCACAGAGGAGTCAATGACTGGAAACCTCAACCAGCTGTCTTTGAGAATCTTTTATGAGAATGGGTTTGGAAAGTCTCATTTTACTCTTGGATTTAGAAAGAATTAATAATTCATGGAAAACTCAAATTCTGTATTTGAAATTTTGTGCAAAATAGTAACAGCAGTTGGGAGAATTCAATTTTGTGGAGTTCTTTACCTTTTTGATTTTAGCATGGCCAATTTTGATGCCCCAAGCCATAAGTGAACCTCTGCTTAGAATCCTACTATGACCTTTGCCACCTCATAAACTATTCTACAGTGTGCTTCTTATTATTTGCTGCTTTAATGCTTCTTTAGTTCACAAACTTTATCTGCCTCAAAGCATCTCTTGCTTAGCTTACACTATCTAGCCTTCAGAAACATGAGTAAATTATTGTCTTCCTAATAAATTCAAGGATTATTTTTCTTTTTGTTTTTTAAGATTTTTTTAAATAGTATTTATTTGGGAGAGAGAGAGTGAGAGAGTGTGAGCAGGGGCAAGGGCAGAGGGAGAGGGAAAAGCAGACTCCCTGCTGAGCAGAGAGCCTGATGTTGGACTTGATCCCAGGACCCTGGGATCATGACCTGAGCCAAAGACAGACGCTTAACAGCCTGAGCCACCCAGGCACCCCAAGGATTTTTTTTTTCTTAATTCATGTGTCTTAATATGTCCACCTGGATTCTGAGGAATTTAATGTTGGCCAAGAGAGTTGTAAGCATTTCAAAGTTTACCTACAAGCTGGGGGCAAAGCAACCTATCTGTGAAGATTGTGTGCCTCTGTGTGTTGAGAGAGGGTAGTTCTGCTAAAAATTCACCTGATTCTTGGAACTGGATGAAAGGATACCAGCAGGACTGGCAACCATTTGCATCTGAACAGAACTCTGCTTGTTTACATGAAACTCTGAGGCACTGATAGCATAGAATGTGTGTCAATAATCTTCAGAGTTAGCTTTTATTGCATCAGTACAGTGCACCAGGTACTGTTTTTGCACTTTACATGATGTATATGTGTGTGTGTCTTTACAATAATAACACTAAGAAAGGTACTTCCTTTTAGCCCATTTTCAGATGAGAAAACTCAGTTTTGAAAGCCTATTTGCTTCCTGCCTCACAGGTAGAAAGTATCAAACCTCAGACTTGAACTCTGGGTTTTCTGATTCAAAAAAGCATCTTCTGAACCAATGCAATTTAGGCATCCATGAAAGTATGTCACTCAAGGGACAGTTGACTGATGACCCAGATTGCTGTGCTCTGACTCCATCACTGCATTCCTGCAGGCTGCTCCCCACCTGTGCATGGCAGGCAAGCTAATGCAGGCAGGGTCCTGTGAGCCCTGGTCCTCTTCTAAGGGGAGACTTTGCTGGGAAGACTCCCATCAGTCTTGCCAAATTTCCTTGGAACTCCCCTGCCTTCCTATTCAACCTTCTTTTTCTCTCCCTCCACTCTGTAAGATTTATCTAATATCCAGGTATGTGGTTCTCCCAGCCTTGTCTAGCCCTGTTTTCATATTTACTCACAGGCTGTCTTAGTCAGCTTGGGCACCTATAACAAAATATCATAGACTGGGTGGCTCAAACAAAAGAACATTTGTTTCCCACAGTTCTGGAGGCTAGGAGGTCCACTGTCTAGGTGTTGGTAGATTCAGTGTCTGGTAAGGATCCTCTTTCGGGTTGCAGAGATCTGCCTTCTCCTGTGTACTCACATGGGCTTTGCCTGGTGTGTGTGTACACGGAGAGAGAAAGAGAGAGAGAGAGAGAGAGAGAGAGAACATGTGCAAGAGAGAGAAATCTGTCTTCCTCTTCTTATAAGAACACGAATCTCATCCTGAGGATCTCACCCTCATGACCTAATCTAAACCCAATTACCTCCCCAAACCCCATCTCCACATCTAAATTTGGGGAGACAAAAATATTCAGTCCATGGCACTCTGTCCCTGACCTTCCAAAATCCATGTCCTTCTCACATGTAAAATATATACCTTCCATTCCAACATCCCCAGAAATGTTAACTCACTCATTCCAGCATCAACTTTCAAGTCTAAAGTCCAAAGTCACATCTGAATCTCAACCAAATCAGATATGGGTGAGACACAAGGTATGATTTCCCCGGAGCCAAAACATCTCACCATCTGGACCTGTGAAACCAAGAAAGTTATCCGCTTCCAAAATACAATAGTGAGACAGACATAGGATAGACATTCCCATTCCTAAAGGGAGAAGTAGGAAGGGGTAATGGGATCCAAGTTAGTCCAAAACCTAGCACAATATACCTGTGAGACCTTAATGCTTGAGCATAATCCTTGTTTCCTCTGATGCAGCATCATCCCACAGCTCATATTTATGATCTCCTTCCAAGATCTCACCAGAATAGCCTCTAGCATCCATATTTCTACCAAGATTCTGTACGTGATGTATTTATGTCTTCTCTCAGAAGACGGATACTTTTGCTACGGCTCTTCTGAGCTTCCCCCAGAATCACCTTAAATGTCCATTTTCATTCTGGCAGATCTTCCCCAGAAATCTTTTTCCAAGTTGCACCTCAGAATTCCTCCAGTGTCCTCCTCCACCTATTATTCAGGTCCAAAGCTGCTTCCAGCCCACTTCTCAGAACCAACTACTAGCTTAGTCCAGGCTGCTATAACAAAATAGTATATAGTGGTGGCTTAAAAAAATAGACATTTATTTCTCACACTTCTGGAGGCTGGGAAGTCTAAGACCAAGGTGCCAGCTGATTCAGTTCCTGGTAAAAGTCCTTTCCGTAGCTTGCAGTTTGCAGATGGCCATCCTCTTGTTTGTCCTCATGTGACTGGGAGAGAGAGTGAGAGAGTGCAAGCTGCCTGATCTCTTTTTCACATAAGGACACTAATCTCATCATGAGGACCCCACTCGTGGCCTCATCTAAACCTAATTACCTCCCAAAGACCCCAAATACCATCATATTGGGGGTTAGGGCTTCAAGAGAGGAATGGGGCGGGGCGCCTGGGTGGCTCAGTCCTTAAGCGATTGCCTTTGGCTCAGGTCATGATCACAGGGTCCTGGGATCGAGTCCCACATCAGGCTCCTGCTCAGTCATGAGCCTGCTTCCCTCTGCCTGCTGCTGTGCATGCTCTCTCTCTGTCTCTCTCTGTGTCAAATAAATAAATAAAATCTTAAAAAAAAAAAAGATAAGAATGGGGGGGCACAATTCAGTCACAACACAGCCATATTCCCCATTAAATTTCTTGGCTGTCTAATTATATCTCGGCTTTTTCTTCTCCCACAGCAATATATGGCTTTGGAGGGGGAAAGGTTTAACATATCTGATACAGAGTCTGTGGGGAGGAGTTAATTATCCACACTAACGTGTGGAGTGTTGTGAAAGGTCAGTGCCATGAGGATTCTAGGGGCCCTGGGCACTCTTGACAGACTTTCTGTAGGTGCTTGCATATCCCTGGCCATGAATGACTTTATGTTTTGATAGAAGAGATGATGTTGGAACTCACCGTGTGCGGGGGAGGTCAGCTCAAAACCAGGAACTGTGATTAGTGAGTGAAAGGAGACCTATAATTTCTTCACTGAGGTGTTAGGGCAAAGACAAAACTAAGGTGGGCACCCAAGGATGAATAGGAGTGCCTCACAGACATCGGGAGCCTCTTGAGGATTCTTAGTCTAACAGGGAACTGTACTGCAGAGAGTACAGCTTGGGGTGACAATACACAACATAAACCCATGTTATCATTCCTGAAAATCAGTAGAAATCTGTGCTTTTTACAGAGTCTAGTTCAAGCTTTTAATCAGGGAATTGAAGTACATCCTATCTAGCTCCTAAGACATATAGCAGTCAGAGAGCCGGCAAAGGGACTTCTGAATCTGTGACTTAGTCTAACTGCTTGGCTCTGACCTTATAGAAGAAAGAGCTGATTTCTAAATCTACAAATGCTGAGAGAATGTCCTTAAGGGAAAACCAGGAAAAAAAAAAATAGATGAATTTATGGGAGTTGATGGATATGGCTGGCTCCCCTTTCCCCTTTTAAGATTCTGTAGCTTTAGGGGCACCCAGGTGGCTCAGTTGGTTAAGCATTTGCCTTCAGCTTGGGTAATGATCTGAGGAGCCTGGGATGGGTCCCCGCATCAGGCTCCTTGCTCAGTGGGGAGCCTACTTCTCCCTCTGCCTGCAGCTTCCCCTGCTTGTGCTCGCTCGCTCTCTGTCAAATAAATAAATAAAATCTTAAAAAAAAATAGTTACCTATTGTGAAAACAAATACAGATAATCGCCTATATATAACTAATTATGTTATTATTAAGATGGGTGGTTTTGATAGATATGGAGTAAAGAAGAGAGAGTCAAAAGATATTTAGGCAATATCCTCTTTAAAGCTTTGTGTCAGATTGGATAGCAAGGGTCCAAAAAAGTGTGAAAAGAGCAATTCATGTTGCTGGACAAAACAACCAGAGGATATCATTGCATCTGCTGAAGTACGGAAAATCGAACGAGGTGCAGGTTTGGACGGGTGGTATAGAAGTCACCTTTTAAAGTTTAGAAACACCAAATTTGAGGTGCAGCTGGGCACGAATGTATGAAATAGAAACACCAAAATACTCTCAAAGCAGTACGTAGATTTCTCCATGAAAATTAAGGGTATACTGGAGCTTAAATTAGCAAAATAGTCATGATGAAATATTAACTCGTGGTTATTATTAAAGAACTTGCTCTCTCTGGGCAATGGGAACAACTTTATCTGTTAAGTGATACAAAGCATGGACAAAATTATGTTACTCCTAGAATGAAAAAGAAACATTTCCAGGATAATTGCCCCAAGCACAGTCTGAGGAAGATATACAATATCTGTAAACACACCAAACTACAAAAAGAAACAAGAAAATAAGTTGTTCACATGGGCATAAACTTTTTGTTTACTTTGTGAGCTTCGCCATACAACCATGCCTGTTTTTTGTTTTTTGGGTTTTTTGTTTTGTTTTGTTTTGTTAGTTTATGGATTATTTTCCTAGTAGATTAAAAGAGCAGGTTGGTTCCATGAGACTAGCATGATTATACTCCGTTCATGGAGAAGCATTAAACTTAGGCTGTTTATTACCCAAGTCACCAAGGAATAGCATCTTGAATATAATAATAAGCTGAATGCTACCAAAATTAAAAGAGAAGTGAAAAAAAAAAACCCTTAGATAATGCAGTGTGGAATGTGTAAGCATTTCATGCACAGTATTAAAGGAGAGTCTTTTTATATCTGTTCACAGAAGTAAAATGTGGATTGATGATGGCGGCTCTGTCATCCCTGGAAACCACTAGTCTTTGGTATCAGAGACTCTCTATTAACATTTAACATAAAATATTTTTTGAGTTATTTGAGAAATGAGGCAAGAAAATCACGGTTAGAATTTTTTTCCACTGATTAATTCAGTGTGTGTGTGTGAATGTTCATTCAAATCATTACTATAACTTTTATTTTTTTATTGAAGTATCTTTGACATACAATGTCACATTAGCTTCAGCTGTTGTTTTTTTTTTTTTTAAGATTTTATTTATTTATTTGACAGCGAGAGAGACAGTGAGAGAGGGAATACAAGGAGGGGAGTGGGAGAGGGAGAAGCAGGCTTCCCGCTGAGCAGGGAGCCTGATACAGGGCTTGATCCCAGGACCCTGGGATCATGACCTAAGCTGAAGGCAGACGCTTAACAACTGAGCCACCCAGGCACCCCCACATTAGCTTCAGCTGTACAACATCATGATTCCACAAGTTTATATTGCTCACGAATGGTCACCACAAGTGTAGCTATCTGTCACCAACAATGCTATTACAATACGGTTGCCTATATTCCCTATGATGTACATATTATGCCCCTAATATATCAGTTCCATACAAGGAAGCCTGTATCTCCCTCTCTGGTCCAACTATTTTGCCCATCTCCTCACTGCCATTCCCTCTGGCAACCATCAGTTTGTTCTCAGTATTTTAGGAATCTGTTTATGCATTTTGTTTGTTTATTTATTTATTTTTTTTACATTCTGCATATATGTGAAATCACATGGTATTTATCTTTCTCTGTCTGACTTATTTCACTGAGCATAATACTCTTTAGGTCCATTCATGTTGTCACAAATGGCAAGATCTCATTCTTCTTTTATGGCTGAATAATGTTGCCACTTATATGCCATATATATATACACCACTTCTTTATTCTTAATCTGTTGATGGAACTTGAGTTCCAACTTGAGTTGCTTCCATATCTTAGCTATTGTAAATAATGCTGCTATAAACATAGGAGTAATGGAATTACTGGATCATGTGGTACTTCTATTTTTAATTTTTAAGAAAACTCCATAAAATTTTCCACAGTGGTTATACCAATTTACATCTCCACTGACGGTGCACAAGAGTTCCTTTTTCTCCACATCTTTGCCAATACTTGTTATTTTTGTATTTTGATTCTAGCCATTCCAACAGGTGTAAGGTGATATTTCATTTAGTTTTGATTTGCATTTCCCTGATTAGTGATGTTGAGCATCCTTCATGTGTCTTTTAATCATCTATATGTCTTCTTTGGAAAAATGTCTATTCAAGACCTCTGCCCATTTTTAATTGGAATTTTGGGGGTTTTTGGGTGTTGAGTTGTGTAAGTTCTTTATATATTTTGTATATTAACCCCTTATCAGATATATCATTTGCAAATACCTTCTCCCATTCTGTGGGTTGCATTTCTATTCTGTTGATGGTTTCCTTCAATGTGCAAATGCCTTTTTATTTTGGCTTTGTCCCAATAGTTTATTTTTGCCTTTGTTGCCCTTAGTTGAGAAGATATATCTAGAAAAATGTTGCTAATGTCAATGTCAAAGGAATTACTGCCTTTGTTTTTTTTCCCAGGAGTTTAATGGTTTCATGTATCACATTGAAGTCTTTTATCTATTTTGAGTTTACATGTATGGTGTACAAAAATGGTCCACGTTCATCGTTTTGCATGCAGCTGTCCAGTTTTCTCAGCACCATTTATTGGAGAGGCTGTCTTTTCCCCATTATATATTCTTGCCTCCTTTGTTGTAGATTAATTGACCATGTAAGTGTGGGTTTATTTCTGGGCTCTCTATTCCATTCTATTCATTTGTGTCTATATTTGTGTCAATGTCATATTCATTTGATTATTACAGCTTTGTATTATATCTTGAAATCTGGAATTGTGATACCTTCAGCTTTGTTTTTCTTTCTCAAGTTTGCTTTGGCTATCCAGGGTCTTTTGTGGTTCCATACAACTTTTAAGATTATTTTTTCAAGTTCTGTGAAAAATTCAGTTGCTATTTTGATAGGACTTGCATTGAACCTGTAGATTACTTTGGGTAATATGAACATTTTAGAAATTTTAATTCTCCCAATCCATGAGCATGGAATATCTTTCTACTTGTTTGTGTCATCTTCAATTTACTTCATCAATGTTTTATAGATTTTAGAGTATAGGTCTTTCACTTCCTTGGTTAAGTTGGTTCCTAGATATTTTATTACTTTTGGTGCAATTGTAAATGAAATTGTTTTCTTCATTTCTCTTTCTGCTACTCTATTATAAGGGTATAGAAATGCAGCTGATTTCAATGTATTAATCTTGCATCCTGTAATATTACTGAATCATTCATTACTTCTAATAGTTTTCTGGTAGAATCTGTAGGATTTTATATGTATAGTATTATGTCATCCACAAATAGTGATAGTTTAACGTCTCCCTTTCCAATATGAATGTCTTTTATTTATATTTCCTGTCTGATTACTGTGTCTAGGACTTCTAATACTATGTTGAATAAAAGTGGTGAGAGTGGACATCCTTGTCATATTCCAGATCTTAAAGGAAAAGCTCTCAGTTTTTCACCATTGAGTATGATGTTAGCTGTAGGTTTTTCATATATGACTTTTATTATATGAGGTATGTTCTAAGTTCTCTTTGTTGAGTTTTTACCATGAATGGTCGTTGAATTTTCTTCAAATGCTTTTTTTTTTGCATCTATTGAGATGATCATATGATTTTTATCCTCTATTTTATTAATGTGGTATATAATATTGATTGACTTGTGAATATTAAACCACCTTGCATCCCCTGAATAAATCCCATTTTATCATGATGAATGATCCTTTTAATGTATTGTGAGATGTGGTTGGCTAATATTTTGTTGAGGATTTTGGCATCTTTTTTCAGTAAGGATATTGGCCTTTAGTTTGTTTTTTTGTGGTGTCTGGTTTCGGTATCAAGGTAATGCTGGCGTCATAGAATGTATTTGAAGTTTTTCTTCCTCTTCTATATTTTAGAATAGTTTGAGGAGACTAGGTATTAATTCTCCTTTAAATATTTGGTAGAACTCACCTGTGAATCCATCTGGTCTTGGACTTTTGTTTGTTGGTACTGACATTGAAGCAAGACCGCCCACCACCAAAAAGATTATGACTCACAGAAAGGTCAGATGAAGATTAACAGTTAGTATTAAAGGATTCTTTAATTAAGGTATGCACATTTTTTTAGATATATGCTATTACATACTTAATAGATTACAGTACAGTGTAAATGTAACTCTTAGATACGTTAAGAAACAAAAAAAAATTACTTACTCTATTGCAATATTCACTTTATTTCAGTGGTCTGGAACTGATTCCATAATATCTCTGAGGTATGTCTATACTGTTAGTCTGTACTAAAGCTCTACCAGTTCCAGTAATCATATTTTAATTTGTAAATTAATCTATGCTTAACCAAATTTGATCTGTAAACACAAAACTGACATTTATCTAAGAGATTGACAAAGCAAACATTTGTTTCTGAATTAATTTTTCTATTTAAATCTGATACATCACTTAATAACTAAAATAATGAACCCATGTCAAGGATTGTTCTCTTAACTTTGTTCTTATACTTTGTATTCTTAATTTCAAACCTGTGAAGAATCTTTCAATAGTTTAGCTAAACTCATTCATGTGAACATAAATGAAAATTAAGCTATTTGTTTCATGACAAAAGTTGCAATTTATTAAATGCATTTTCAAGTACATTAAATCTGATTAGACTTTTAAAAGCATTTCTCATGTAATTAAGTTGCCAGCAGCTTATCCTGAGATGAATCAGTTAGGACTTTCAGTGACATGCACAAGGCACTTCATCTACTCCTGTATATGGAATATGGTCTGTCTCCCTTCTCTTGTTCCTGATTGAATGACTAACAGAATAGCCTGGTGTAATTATTCTTCTATTTGAAAGAATGCCCCCTTAATTAGGGACTTAGTGTACAATAAATCTATGTTCTTGGCAGAGTTTGATTCAGGAGGCAGTGTGATAAAAAATTTGGATCTCCGCTTACTTTTGGGGAGTTCTTTTCATGTAGATGAGTAATGGTTAGTCATGGCAATCAGATTCTTCCTTTAAGCCACAGTAGCATGCTGAAATTTGTAGCTGAAACTCAAGTACCTGTCAAGCATACTCAATAATTACATTTTATACTGTTGCTGAGGTTGTTATATCACATTCTTATAACCACTTATTAATACTTTTGTTTCATAATGCCACAAAAAATTATGTTCTAATAATTTTAGGTTGGATAACTAGACTTTAGAATTTTCTTTTTATTCTGCAACAAGAACAACAACAAAATTGGCCATCATGTATAAAAATATAATCTAATTAAATGATACCTAAATCAATTATAAATCTTACCAGAACATGCAGGATTTCCAATTTCATGGAAGGTGTCCTGCCATCACTTCCTTTTTAAGTGCAGTAATAAATGAAATTTTGCTGCAAGTCCCTGTGACATTAGCCCTGGCCACACTGGGCCATTTGGTCTTGGAAGAATGCTCCTTTCTCTCCACTCATTAGTGCCTATTATGGTTTTCTGGACAAGAGCAATTTTGTTTATACTACTCAAAATTTTACCTTTGTGCAAAGTACCACTCCTAATTCCCATGTCCCAGTCCTCTCATAAAGTTCAGCATAAAGAGGGGCCATCCCATTGGGCATCTCCCATGCCTACTTTTCTTCCACTACAGGAAAACCTGAACTCTCCCTCCACTCCCTTTACCAGAATGAGGACTACTTCTAACTTCATCCTCTCCTAGTGCATTCTCAATGTTTACTAAGAGCACAACTACAGAGATCAACCAAACTCATGTATGTCAGTGCGTGAAGGAGAAAAGCATAAAGTCTGTTGACATTTCCTCCATTTTAAGTATTATTATTTTACGTGTAATTAGAGGTTATTATTTTGGAAATATGTTCAAACCGAAATGAAAAGAGAAAATAAAAATAAATGAATAAATTAGATATTTAAAATAAGTTGTGGAAGAAAAATCACATTTAGAGATAGACACACTGACTGGATATTTGATTATACTAAGGAATTATTGTCAAATTTTTAGGCGTGATAATGATGTAACTGTAATGTTTAGAAAAAGAGTTTATCTTTTAGATACACATATACAATAGGTCCAGAGAAATGAAAATATGTATGTGTAGCATTTGACACAAAATAATCTGGAGGATGGAGATAAGAGGAGGATTTGGAAAAAACAAAATGAGACATTATATTATTAAATTTTTATAAATGTAAATAATTTTTTAAAAAAAATCTATGCTTAAATATAAGCAGGCAAAGAGAGTATTAGAAGGAAAAAAAACACAGGCTGCTTTCATGCATGAACTTAAAAATCTAATAGTTAAATACAAAATAATAGCAAACATTATTAATCAATGTGTAAAAATCTTAGTGCATTACCTGTTATCTCTATTTTGTGCTTCTACTTCTGTCTAGATATAAACCTTTCCCATTTCTGTGAAATAATTTAACAGGAATTCAACTTTCTAACTTGGCTTCCCTGGTAAATCGACAAGATGGTATGTCAGATATGTTGCTAGGCCACATGACTTCAAACAACCAATCCCAGAATTTTTAAAGTACATTTCAAATAGGATTCACAAAAATATCTGATATTGTATCTTTGAATTGACTGAATGAATTTCCAAAAGATTCCTTTCATTTTATAAATTGGATGAAAAATATTTGAACTATTTTGGGAATCTGCTAATTTTTTATTTGAAACATGAGATGATTTAAGACTTGCATCATTTAAATATTAGTGATATTGTTCTTTCACTAAAAAAAATAGGGTACTATAGAGAGCAAGAATATCAAGTCAAACCCACAAGAATCAGAATTTATCAAACTTTACCACTAACTCAAAGGATACAGATAACTGTAATATGGATACAGAGGAAGCTTGGAGAAGCCTGAGACTGGCTAAGAGAACTTTCTTGGTTTGGGGACCATGAAAATACATGATTCAGATCTGCTATGGAAACCAAGATTGACTGGAGGCTGGGCATCTGCTCTTCTGGCTCCAAAACACCAAGACTACACTTTTCTCATGGGCCATTCCCAGCCAAAACTGAGCATGGCAGAGGTAAAAGTGAAGGTCTGTTTCTGCAAGATGGAAGACACTTTTGGTGAGTAACTTACCCAGTGATTCCCACCATCAAATTAAGTAAACATTTGTGCTGCAGTCTGAAACACTTTCCACTAAATCCTCCTATCTGTCTCTTTCACAAATGTCAGACCTGCAGAGAATATGAAGGCTCTCATTTATTTGGCCTCCTCCTCTGTCTCCTTCATAGACATGTCCTTCAGTAAATCCCTTCCATATCTAATTTGGCATTGATGTATGCTTTACAGAAAACTCAAATTAACACACATAAGTGGTGCCAGGAATTTTCTGAGAAAAGGGGTGATGAGATGACTCTTTGCGACTCACTCTCACCCTGCTGAGTAAACAAAGAGGATGCCATCTTATGCTGCAAGTGAGATATGGAGAGCCCTTGCAGTAGGAACCAGGACAACTGACAATAGCTCACCAGTGATGACTCAGAAAAACTTCCTGTAAAGGGGAGCACATTGACAGTTGTGGTGATTCAGACATTTGCCCCATTGGGGCACCAATGCATGGACATTGGAGTCATTGGTTACTGTTAAGTTTCACTGATGCACTGCAGAAAGATAATGAGAAACTGATGACCACTGACAGCTAAAGGCTAAATGCAAGAGCAAGGAGCCCTCTTTAGTGATTGCCAAAGAGGCTCTTATATTTGACAAACAACTGAGCAACAAACTGAAGACCCAATAGGGTCAGAAAACTCCACAGATATAATGCTGAGCTAAGGCACATTAGATACTTGAAGGTTCCATTGGGAAAACTAACTAGGTTGGGACTCTTGAAACAAAGGATGACATCTAGTGAGAATCTCTTGAGAACATTGATTCTAAAACAATACCATTTCTCCCCCACAACCCTCAGAACTTGCAGAGACAGCGCATTCTTTTCTAGTAAAAGCTAAGACTTTCCTCATCTAAAAGTCATTGTAGAAGCTTCTACTCCACAAGGCAATCAGTGGCCCCTCATCTCTTTTGCTGGCTGGCAGGACTATGACTGGGGATAAGAGGCAGCATCAGATGGCTAGCAGCATCATGGACCTGGATAAGGGGGAAGATAGACTGTACACAAATGGAAAAATTTGCTGCTAGAGTGGAATCTGGGAGACTCGAAGAGACAATTGTCAAGACAAAGTCACATGGAAATGCCTGAGTTGTCCTGGTATATATTAGATGGAAGGTTGGAGACTGAGAGCAATGGGAATTTTTTAAATAGATCTATTATCTAAAAACAGAAAATTCACCAATTTCATGTTCTAAGAGAGGGCTCAGAGGGCGTACTGTTCACCAAAGCCATCACAAGTGCTCTGGAGAGATGGAAAACATAATCACTAAGAAATTCAGCCTCTTAAATTGAACCCCCACTAAGATAGAAAATCAAAAATATATTGCATTCCAGCTGGGAATGGATATTACCATTAAACATCTAAAAGATGCAAGGGTGATGATCTTATCATATTTCTATTTATTTCATAGAATGGCCTCTGTAAAAACTGGGATGTGTTCTGGACAATGGTTGTAGACTACCACAGTTTAAATGAGAAGTATCCCTCATCACACCTGCTGTACTGGATAAAGGATCATTTTCTCAGGTGTGAGATAGGCAGCCATTGACTTGGTAAATAGATTCTTTCCACTACTATCAGTGAAGATCAGACAAAAAGAGTTTGCATTTACATGGGATGAACAAGACTAATTTAACTATCTTTCTGTCTATGGCTGTCTATGATAATAATGATAGTGAGAGATCTACGGGATCTGTAGCTTCTATAGAATATTACATTGATCCCTACATCAGGGGTTGGCAAACTACAGCTTGTGGGCCAAATCTGGCTGCCTGATTTTGTAAAACAGAAAAAAAAGGTTGTGTAGGGACACAGCGATTACCATTTATTTATGATTTATCTATAGCTGCTTTTGCAATACTAAGGCAGAATTGAATAGTTGCAACAGACACTTCACAGAATACTAACTTATTTACTGGCTGATCCTTTAAAGAAGTTTGCCCACAACCACATATCCATGACATCATGCTGATGAGACAGGAAGAGCATCAAATGGCTGGTAAGGAGGGTTTTCTTAAGGTGTACAGACTCCAGGGAAGGGGACTAAAACCTTATGAAAATTTAGTGATCCACCATTTCAGTAAAGTTTTTAGGAGTCCAGTCACCAAGAATGTGCCAGAATATGCTCTCCAGAATAAAACAAATTATTTAATCATAATCCTCTAGCACAAAGAAGAAAGTGCAGTGCTTGAGAGGTCAGCCATCTTGGGTTCTAGAGGCAACACATTCCACATGTAGGAATTCTGTCCCAGTCTATAAGCCAGGTGACATGGGTGGCTGCAAGCTTTGAAACATGCCAAAACAAGAAAGGATTTTGTAGCAAGTTTAGGGTGCAGTACATGGAGCCTTATCACTAGGCACTATGATCCAGTCAGCCCTATGGTGTTGGAGGTTTCAGTGGTGGGAAAGTTGCAAGCATCAATAAGAAACTCACCACACAGGCCCATAAGATTCTGTAGGAAAGCTATTCTCTTTACAGCAGAGAATTCCAAACCTTTTGAAAAATAGCTCCTGACATGTTACTGGAATCTGGTAGAAATAAAGTGCTTGAAGCAGACATATAAATAGAGCACCGGTACTGCCTTCTAAAGGAGCAGCTGATGTACTAGCTCAAAAATAACACTCTGAAAGGGTGTGGGGCCCTCCTTCAGACAAAGACATATTCATTAAATCAAGACCTCTATATGACACCATGTCAACAGATAGGAAAAACAATGGGTTTGGGAACTAACGGGTGGCATCATGAGTGGCTCCATTTGCCGTCACTTCCATGGATCCTCTGGAAGACTTTTTTCCCACCCTGAACCCAGCAGGATTGGAGATCCTGGGTCAGTCCCCAAAGGGGACACACTCTTATCAGTGCAACAAGGTTTTCATTGACTGCAGACTAACACAGCCATCAGGGCACTTTGAGCTCTCATGTCCACAATCAAGCAAGAGGAATCATCATACCAGCAGAGGCATATACAATGGGACTGGAGAGTGATGTGTGTAGAACCCAAATGATGCACTCGGTGCCTCCTAGTACTCACTTGTCTCATTATGACTGTTACCAAAAGATATGCACAAGACTACCCAGAGAAGATATGATTGCCAACTTCCAAAGGAATGACCAATCACCACTCATGGTGAGAGTGCACCTCTGATGCAGGAATCTACACACTCTGGGACATGCTGTTGTCTCCACACTGCACTCACATAGTCCTAAGATTCCTGAACACCCCCAGGCCTAAGGGACTGAGTAACATGCTCCAGGTGGTCACTGAGGCTTCCAGACCAAGATAGTGACATAGGAGGCTCCTGAACTTCCTTACTTCTCAAATATATAGCTACATACAAAGCAATTCCTTCTGAGAGAAATCTAGAAACTAGATGATTGATTCCTATGCATTAGACACCTGAGAAAATACCACATCAAGATGGATAGGAAATGCTGAGACAAATTTCACCATAAACTCCTCCCCCAGCATAGAATCATACAATAAAGAGGGAATTCCAAACTCTCAGCTTCTCCCTGAGGAGAAAAGGATTTGGACTATACATATAT
Organism: Neomonachus schauinslandi; assembly: GCF_002201575.2. Taxonomy (NCBI): domain Eukaryota; kingdom Metazoa; phylum Chordata; class Mammalia; order Carnivora; family Phocidae; genus Neomonachus; species Neomonachus schauinslandi. The sequence goes on from NC_058414.1 coordinate 7,603,525, forward strand.
AGCCCAAATTTTAAGGCTGCCACCCAAAGGAAAGCTACTCCATTTACCTAGCTTTGAAGGCCAACAGAGTGTGTTCATGAATCCCACAGGAACATAGCAAATAAAGAAGCAATTGTTGATACATGCATGAGCAGTCACAGTGGTTATGCTCCCAAGACACGGCACAAAAAGGGGTAGGCAAAACTCCACACACACACCCCAATCTTTTTCTGGAAGGGGTTTGACAGCATACTTCACAAACTACTATGTGGGACATCTGGATTCTAATTAGTATGCATGTAGGTGCTGACTGTCATTTTCCCAAGAGCCCCAAAGTACTAGTGGACACTTCTGCCTTCTCCTTCTGGTTCATTCTAACAATAAATCCAAGCTATCAGTATTTCCTTGGAATGAAATATCCATACATCTAGTACCTCAAAATGGCTTCCACCCAAAGGTCAGACCCCCAAGTCACCTTGCTGTCTGATACCCAACAGACTTGCATTCATGAGCCCCACAGGAATTTAAAAAGAAGAAGAAGAAGAAGAGAAGAAAAAGAAGCAATTTTTAAACAGATATAGCAGTATAGCAGCACCACCTGAACCTATACACTTGGGTTCAGTGAAAAGAGAGTAGGAAAAAATGTCCAACCCTCAAATTCTCCTTGGAAAGGACTTAAATACACACTTTTGCAGATGGTGCCTGAGGGTCTGGCTTCTAATCAGCCTGACTCAAGGTGTTGGCCACAATCCTCCCCTTTGGGACACTGATAAGTCTTAGCACAACCTCAACTACTAAGATCCAATAAGAACAGAGACAGTGGCTTGAACAATCACAAAGGTTTGAGAGGCAATCAGGAACTCAGGACAATTTGATTGATGAGGTTCATCTCCTAAATGAGAACAGTCTATCAAGATTGGGACAGGTGACTGTTTTATTTAATGCACAGAAACCAACACAGAGACTCAAAGAAAAAGAAGAAACAGATATATATTCCAACTAAACAAAATAAAGCAACAACAATAACAAAAACAAGATAAATCTCAAGAAACCAATCTTAATGAAATGGGAGATTGGTGATTTACCCATTAGAAAGTTCAAAATAATCCTCATAAAGCTGCTGACTGAAACCAGTAGAACAATACAGGAGCAAAGTGAGAATTTTAACAAAGAGATAGAAAATATTAAAAAGTGAAAAACATAAATAATAGACCTGAAGAACACAATAATTGAACTGAAAAAATGTCAGTTGGAGATGGGGGGGGTGGGGGGAGTGGTTCAAGAACAGATTACATCAAACAGAAGAAAATATCAGTGAATTTGAAGACAAAACAGTGGAATCCACCTTATCAGATGAGCAAAAAAAAAAAAAATGAAGATAGCTTAAGGTACTTATGGTACCCAATCAAGGAGGCCAATTTATGCATTATAGGGGTCTCAGAAGAAGAGCCAAAGATGGGCAGAAAGCTTATTCAAAGGAATAAAGACTGAAAACTTCCTAATCTGGGGGAAAAACAAAAACAAAAACAAAACAAACAAACAACAACAACAACAACAAAGACATCCACAACCTAGAAGCCCAAAATGTACCAAATAAGATTAATCTAGAGACCCAAACCAAGACACATTACAATCAAATTGTCAAAAGCTAAAGACACAGAAAGACTATTAAAATCAGCAGGAGAAATTAGTTTCTTACGTACAAGGGAATCTCTATAAGATATCAAAAAATTTTTCAGCAAATAAACTTGTAGGCCAGAACAAAGTGCAATGATATATTAAATTACTGGGGGGTGGGGGGAACAACTAAAAATGCCAACCAAAAATACTGTACCATGCAATGTTGTATTTCAGAATTGAAGTAAAGATAAAGAGTTTCTTAGACAAACAAAAGCTGAAGGAATTCATCACGAGACTAGACAAATAAAAAAATAAAAATGTTAAAGGGACTTCATCAAGCTGATAAGAAGAATTCTAATTAGTAATATTAAAACATATGAGAGTATAGGGGCACCTGGGTGGCTCAGTCAGTTAAGCATCTGCCTTCGGCTCAGGTCATGATCCCTGGGTCCTGGGATCAAGCCCAGTGGGGGGCTCCCTGCTCAGTGGAGAGCCTGCTTCTCCCTCTCCCTCTGCTGCTCCCCCTGCTTGTGCTTTCTCTCTCTCTCTCTCTTTCTGTCTGTCAAATGAATAAATAAAATCTTAAAAAAATATATGAGAGTATAAAATTCAATGGTAAAGGTAAATATATAGTTAAATTTGAAATACTGTAGCAATTCCAAATAATTTTATGAGGCTGCATACTTGAGCATCACCTTGATACCAAAGCCAGGCAAAGATACCATGAGAAAAGAAAATGACATATCAACATCTCTGATAAACATAATTTCAAGAATCTTCAGTAAAATACAAGCAAACCAAATTCAGCAGCACCTTAAAAATATTATACAACATGACCCTACTGGGATTTGTCCCTGGAATGCAAAGATGACTCGATATAAACAAATCAATTTAGTCTATCACATTATAATATGAAACAAAACAACAACAGCACATGATCATCTCAATAGACACAAAAAAGTCATCCAAAAAAAGCTTAACATCCATTAATGATTAAAACTCTCAACAAAATAGGTATAGATGAAACAATACAATGAAGGCCATATATGAAAATCCCGCAGCTCATAACATAATCAACAGGGGAAGTCTAAACATTTTCCTCTAAGACATGATCTAGAGCAAGGATGCCCACTCTGACTGCTTCTATTCAAGATAGTACCAGTAGTTCTAAACAGAGCAGTTACATGAGAAATAGAAATGAGACACATCCAAATCAGAAATGAAGAAATAATATTACTCTGTTTGAATATAATATGTTCATACATGTAGAAAACCCTATAGACTCAAAAAATTATTAGAAATAGTAAATGAATTCAGCAAAACTGCAGGATACAAAATCAACTAAAAACATCAGTCATATTTCTATAACACAAACAACATATTACCTAAAAAGGAAATTAAGAAAAAAATCTCATTCACAATTGCAACAACAAAAAGTAAATAATGTACTTATGAATAAACTTAACCAAATATATGAAACATCTGTACACTGAAAACAATAAAGTGTTGATGAAAGGAATGATACAAGATATGGATAAATAAAAAGCTAGCCCATGTTCAAGGATTGGAAGAATTAATATGGCTAAAATGTTCATAGTACCTAAAGAGATCTACAGATTCAGTGCAATCTCCATGAAAATTCCAATGGTATTTTTGACATGACCAACCATGCCATATTTGAGGGCACCAAAGTTATCAAGTACACAAGCTCCAAATAGCACAGGGCCTAACATTAATAAAGGGTGAACTGCTTTTTAAAAATGATAGAAGTAGGAAAAACAGTCTTAAAATTTATGGTACCACAAAAGATCCTGACTAGATAAAGCAATCTTGAGAAGAAAGAACAAAGTTGGAGGAATCACACTTCCCGATCTTAAAATATACTGCAAAGCCTTAATAACTATAAGAGTATGGTACTGGCATAAAGACAGATATGTAGACCAATAGAATAGAATATAGAGCCAAGAGTTCCATACATTTGCAGTATTTGATGATAGCACCAAAAACACACAGTGGTAAAAGAATAGCCTCTTCAATAAATGGTGTTGGAGAAAACTGGATATTCACATGCAGAATGAAAACTCAAAAACTGAATAGAAAATAAATAAATAATTGATACAAATAGATAGATGATAGATAGATATAGATAGATAGATGATAGATAGATAGATAGATAGATAGATAGATAGATAGATGAATGATAGATAGATGATAGATAGATGATGATGATAGATAGATAGATAGATAGATAGATAGATAGATAGATAGATGATAGATAGATCCCTATTTGAAAATGGTCAAAGGGCCTAATCGACATTTCTTTTTTTTTTTTAATATTTTATTTATTTATTTGATAGAGAGTGACACAGTGAGACAGGGAACACAAGCAGGAGGAATGGGAGAGGGAGAAGCAGGCTTCCCGCTGAGCAGGGAGCCCAATGCAGGGTTCGATCCCAGGACCCTGGGATCATGACCTGAGCTGAAGGCAGATGCTTAATGACTGAGCCACCCAGGCGCCCCCTAATAGACATTTCTTAAAAGAAGACACAGACAGGGTTTTGGAGGAAGATGGCAGCAGACTCTAGGCCTGCCTCATCCCATGAACACAACTGGATAACTTTCAAATCATTGTAAATACAACAGAAATAGACCTGAAGACTAACAGAACAAATGCTACAACTAAAGGGAGAGAAGAGGCCACACTGAAGAAGGTACAAAGTGTGGAGATGTGGTTCAGGGGAGAAATGCGTAAGCAGAATGTTTCCCCAAAGCCTTTGGCTTGGAAAGTGAGAGGGGCAGAATTTTGTGAGTCCTTGTTACTAGTGGACCTTAAAGCCTAGAGTTTTAGAGGTCACTGGGCTTGACTGGGGTAAAGTCTGGAGGGCATTGTGCTCTTCCTTGAGAAAAAGCAGGCAAACAACCTGGGGCCAGACAGCCTAGAAACAGTGATCTGAAGAGCACCTGGGGCACACAGTATGAACATTATTTGCTTTTCTTAGAGTGTGTCTCTGAGAGGCAGCATTCATGGAGACAACCCTGTGGGAACAAAGGAGCTGGCCAGCAACATTTCCCTCCCCTGCCCCTCAGCATAAACACAGACCCATCTATGGGAAGCAGCACAGTACCTGCACTTGCTGTCTAATCTGCATACACCAACATCACCCCCCTGTGCTCTGGTGGGACTGCCCTTCTCATTTGTGCTTTGCAGTCCCTGTGTGGTGGGCACTTCCCTCAGAAGACCAGCACAAACCCCTGCCTACACCTCATCTCCTGACCAGAGAGTTCTGCAGGGCTTCAGTTACAGTGGAGGTGGTGACAGGTCTCATTTCACAAGCAGACCAGAGGACACATAGCTAAAAAACTGATCACATGCAGGCCAGGTATCAAACACTGCCCACAATAGACAGGAAGAGACTCTGCATATGACTAACCTGAAGGATAGAACAGCCAAAAACAATAGTAGAACACATGCAGCACACATTGGAAACACTCTCTGAAATGCCAGGCTCTGGGCACTACATGACCTCTTTTTCATAAAGCCATTACTTTAAGTAGCAGTAGACAGAACTAGCTTTTCTAACTCACAGAAGAATGTAGAGACTTAGACAAAATGCCAAGTTGGAGGAATTTATTCCAAATTAAAGAACAAGATAAGGCCATGGCCAGATATCTTAGCATAACAGATATTGGTAGCATGCCTGATGGAGAAGTCAAAGCAACAAGCATAAGGATATTCATTGGACTTGAGAAAAGAATAGATGACATCAGTTATACCCTTACCACAGAGATAAAAGAGTTAAAAATGAATCAATGAGAGATGAAAGGTATAATAAATTAGATTGGAAACAGGCTTGATGCAATGAACAGCAGGCTGGAAGAAGCAGAGGAATGAATTAGTGACCTAGAAACAAAGTAATGCAAAATAATGAAACGCAAAAGAGAAAGAAAAATTATGCAATGTGAGAGTAGACTTAGGGAACTCAGTGACTCCATTAAACATAATAATATTGGTATTATAGCAGTCCCAGAAGAACTAGAGAGAGAAAATGGGGCAGAAAATTTATTTAACAAAATAATAGCTGAAAACTTCCCTTATCAGGGGAATGAAACAGACATCTAGATCTAGGAAGCACAGAACACTCCCATTTAAAAACAACAACAACTACTACAAAAACAAACAAACATAAAACAGGCCAGCACAAAGACATATTGTAATTAAATTTGCAAAATATAGTGATAAAGTAAAAAAAAAAAAAATCTTAAAAGCAGCAAGACAAAAGGAATCCTTAACTTAAAACGGAAAACCCATTAGGCTAGCTGGGGATTTCTCAACAGGAACATGGCAAACCAGAAGGGAGTGGCATGATATATTTAAAGTGCTGAATGGGAAAAATATTCAGCCAAGAATAATTTAAACAGCAAGGCTGTCATTCAGAATGAAAGAAGAGAGAAATATTTTCTCAGACAAACAAAAACTGAAGTGGTTTGTGACCACTGAAACAGCTCTGCAAGAAACATTAAAGGGGACTTTTGAGTGGAGAGGAGAGACCAAAGGTGACAAAGACAAGAAAGGATCAGAGAATATGTCCAGAAACAACAACAAAACAAGTAATAAAATGTCAATAAATACATATCTATCAATAATTGCTTTGAATGTAAATGGACTGAACACTCCAATCAAAAGACATAGGGTGTCAGAATGGATTAAAAAAAAAAAAAAGACCCATCTATATGCTGCCAGAAGAGACTCATTTTACACCTAAAGACACCTGCACATTGAAAGTAAGGGGATGGAGAAACATTTATCATGCAAATGGAAGTTAAAAGAAAGCTGGAGTAGCAATACTTATATTGGAAAAATGAGACTTTAAGACAAAGACTGTAAAAAGAAACAAAGAAGGGTATTATCCAATCATAAAGGGGACAATGCAACAAGAAAATCTAACAATTGTAAATATTATGCATCCAACGTATATAACACCCAAATATATAAAGTAATTAATAATAAATATAAAAGAACCAATCAATAATTATATAACGGTAGGGATCTTTAAGATCCCACTTATATCAAAGGACAGATCATCTGAACAGCAAATATACAATGGCTTTGAATGACACACTAGACCAGATGAACTTACAGATATATTCAGAACATTCCATCCTAAAACATCAGTATAAACATTCTTTTCAAGTGCACTTGGAACACTCTTCAAAGTAGATCATGTATTAAGTCACAAAAGAGGTGTAAACAAACAGAACAGGGTCTAAGTCATTCTATGTACTTTTTCTGACTGAACACTACGAAACTAGAAGTCAATCACAAGAAAAAATCTGGAAAGACCTTAAATAACATGCTATTAAACAATGAATGGGTCATCAAGGAAATAAAAGAAGAAATAATAAAATACACAGCAACAAATTACAATGAAAACACAATAGTCCAAAACTTTTTGAGATGGGACAAAGGCAGTTCTAAGAGGGAAGTACAGAGCAATACAGGCCTATCTGAAGAAGAAAGAAAAATCTCAAATAAACAACCTGAACTTCATCTAAAGAAGCTATAAAAAGAACAACAAATGAAGCCTAAAGCCAGCAGAAGGAAAGAAATAATAAAGATTAGAGCAGAAGTAAAATATATAGAATCTAAAAATAACAATAGAATAGATCAATGAAACCAGGAGCTGGTTCTTTGAAAAAACTAACAAAATTGATAAACCTCTAGCCAGACTTATCAAAAAGAAAAGAGAAAGAATCCAAAAAAATAATATCACAAATAAGAGAGGAGAAATAACAACACCACAGAAATATGATTATAAGAGAATATAATGAAAAACTAAATGCCAACAAATTGCACAAGCTGTATGAAGTGGACAAATTCATAGAAACAAATAGATTACCAAAACTGAAACAAGAAGAAATAGAAAACTTGAACAGACTGATAACCCTTGAATCAGTAATCAAAAAACTCCCAAAAAGCAAAAGTCCAGGACCAGATGGCTTCACAGGTGAATTCTATCAAACATTTAAGAGATTTAAACATTTAAAGAGAATTTTGGGCCAATATCTCTGATGAACATAGATGCAAAAATTCTCAATAAAATACTCTGCAAACAAAATCCAATAATACATTAAAAAAAACATTCATCATGATCAAGTGAGATTTATTCCTAGATTGCAAGGGTGGTTCAATATTTGCAAATCAATGTGATACATCACATTAATAAAAGAAAGGATAAAAACCATCTGAGCATTTCAACAGATGCGGAAAAAGCATTTGACAAAGTACAACATCCATTCATGATATAAACCCTCAACAAAGTAGGTTTAGAGGGAGCATACCTCAACATAATAAAGGCTGTATATGAAAAACCCACAGCTAATATCATCTACATTGGGGAAGAACTGAAAGCTTTTCCTCTATGATCAGGAACAAGACAGGGATGTCCACTCTCACCACTTTTATTTAACATAATACTTGAAGTCCCAGCCACAGCAATCAGACAACAAAAAGAAATAAAAGCCATCAAAATCAGCAAGGAAGAAGTATAACTTTCACTATTTACAGATGACATGATAGTCTATATAGAAAACCCGCAAGAAAACCTCTACCCAAAAACTGCTAGAACTAATACACAAATTCAGCAAAGCCAGAGGATACAAGATCAATGTATAGAACATCTGTTGCACCAGAAAGCAGAAAGAGACATTAATGAATCCCATTTACAATTGCACCAAAAACCATAAGATACGTTAAGAATAAACCCAACCAAAGAGGTATAAGACCTGTACTCTGAAAACTATAAAACACTGATGAAAGAAATTGAAAATCACACAGAGAAATGGAAAGACATCCCATGTTCATGGATTGGAAGAATAAATAATGTTAAAATGTCTATACTACACAAAGCAATCTACACATTTAATGCAATCCCTACCAAAATACCACCAGCATTTTTCATAGAGCTAGAACAAACAAATTTAAAATTTGTATGGGACCACAAAAAAAACAAACAAACAAAATTGCCAAATCAGCCTTGAAAAAGAAAAGCAAACCTGGAGGCTTCACAATTTCAGACTTCAAATTATATTACAAATATAACTGCAGTCATCAAAACAGTATGGTACTGGCACAAAAACAGACACGTAGATCAATGAAACAGAATAGAAAACCCAGAAATGAGCCCACAACTATATGGTCAATTAATCTTCAACAAAGTAGGAAACAATATCCAATGGAAAAAAAAAAAAACAGTCTCCTCAACAAATGGTGTTGGGAAAACCTGACAGCCACATGCAAAAGAAAGAAACTGGACCACTTTCTTACACCATACACAAAATAAACTAAAAATGGATTGAAGACCTAAATGTGACACAGGAAACCATAAAAATCCTAGAACACAAAGAATAACTTCTCTGACATCGGCTGTAGCAACTTCTGTCTAGATATGTCTCCTGAGGCAAAGGAAACAAAAGCAAAAATAAACTTTTGGTGTTTCATCAAAATTCAAGTCTTCTGCACAGCAAAGTAAACAATCAACAAAACTAAAAGACAACCTATGAAATAGGAGAACTATATTTGCAAATGCCATATCTGATAAAGGGTTAGTATCCAAAATATATAAAGAACTTCTAAAACTCAACACTCAAAAAGCAAATAATCTACTTTTTAAAAATGGGCAGAAAACATGAATAAACATCTTTCCAAAGAAGAAATACAGATGGCCAACAGACACATGAAATTATGCTCAACATCACTGATCATCAGGGAAATACAGATCAAAACTACAATGAGATGTCACCTCACACCTGTCAGAATGGCTAAAATCAACAACACAAAAAACAACAAGTGTTGGCCAGAATGTGGAGAAAGGGGAATCCCCATTGTTGGTGGGAATGCAGACTGGTGCAGCCGCTCTGGAAAACAGTATGAAGGTTCCCCAAGAAATTTAAAATAGAACTACCCCATGACCCAGCAATTGCATTACTAGGTATTTACCCAAAAAATATAAAAATACTAATTCAAAGGGATACATGCACCCCAATGTTTATTGCAGCATTATCTACAAAAGCCAAATTATGGAAACAGTTCATGTCCACCGACTGATGAATGGATAAAGAAGATATGGTATATATACACACCATGAAATACTATTCAACCATTAAAACAAGAATGAAGTCTTACCATTTGCAGTGACATGGATGGAGCTAGAGAGTATTATGTTAACTGAAAAGAGTCAGTCAGAGAAAGACAAATACCATATGATTCCACTGATATGTGGAATTTAAGAAACAAAACAAACAAGCAAAGGGGAAAAAAAGAGAAAGAGGCAAACCAAGAAACAGACTCTTAACTATAGAGACACATTGATGGTTACCGGGGGGGGGGGGGGGGGGGGGGGGGGGTTAAACAGGTTATGGGGATTAAGGGGTGCACTTATTGTGATGAACACTGGATGTTGTATGGAAGTGTTGAATGACTAAATTGTACACCTGAAACTAATATTATATATATGGTATGTGAACTACCTGGAATTTAAATTAAAACTTTAAGAAAAAGAAGACATAGATATATTCTGCTTTCAGGAAATGTAAATTTTGCTTAATATACACTTCTAATTTTAATTTTTTAAAAATTTCTTAAAGTGTTTCATTTTTGAAAACCATTTTGAAAAGAACAATTTTCCAGGTCCACCAAAAAACATATTTGGTGCCAATAAATGTATTCAAAAATATTTATAATTTTAGTCTTCCAGCATCATCTTTTAATCCCAGAAACTTCTGACTTGGAAGATAAAATATGGAAGAAAATATAATCAATTCATCTTTGAGTTCTTTTTTATTTTATTTTATTTATTTATTTATTTATTTAAAAAATTTTATTTATTTATTTGACAGAGAGAGAGACAGCGAGAGAGGGAACACAAACAGAGGAAGTGGGAGAGGGAGAAGCAGGCTTCCAGCTGAGCAGGGAGCCCGATGCGGGGCTCGATCCCAGGACCCTAGGATCATGACCTGAGCTGAAAGAGATGCTTAAAGACTAAGCCACCCAGGCACCCCTTGAGTTCTTTTTTAAAGACTTGTTTATTTTATTTTATTTATTTATTTATTTATTTATTTTTAAAGATTTTATTTATTTATTTGACAGAGAAAGACACAGCGAGAGAGGGAACACAAAGGGGGAGTGGGAGAGGGAGAAGCAGACTCCCTGCCAAGCAGGGAGCCCGATGCGGGACTTGATCCAGGGACTCCAGGATCATGACCTGAGCCGAAGGCAGTTGCTTAACCAACTGAGCCACCCAGGTGCCCAAAGACTTGTTTATTTTAGAGAGAGAGAGTGCATGCAGGGGGAGGGGCAAGGCAGGGAGAAAGAATCTCAAGCAGACTCCCTGCTGAGCCCAGAGCCCCAATGAGGGGCTCAATCTCACTACCCTGAGATCATGACCTGAGCCAAAATCAGAGTCAGATACTTAACTGACTGAGCTACCCAGGTGCTCCACACCTTTGACTTCATAAGAGAACATTTATGATGTTACTCATTCCAGTTTTCTTTGCAGCATTAAAGGCTTGAAGGTAAACCAAGAACATGTAAAAATATATGTTTCAAAGATTTCAGTATTAGTCATGTTTCTCCTGAGGGGTAGATATATATACCCCTAACCAGCATAATATACATACATGTATGTATATGTATATATATACACATACACTATATGTATGTATGTATACACACACAAACATATATATACACACACATGTGCATATGTATATGTAAATGTATAAATACACATTTATAAGTACATTTATTATAAGGAATTGGCTTGCATGCTCTGAAGGCTGAGAGGTCTCAAGATCTACAGTTGGAAGCTGGGGACCCAAGGAAGCCTGAGGTTGTGTTCCAGTCTGAGTTCTAAAGCCTGAGAACCGGAAGAGCTAATAGTGTAAGTTATAGTCTGAATTTGAGGGCCTGAGAAGCAGAAGAATCAATAGTGTAAGTTCTAGTATAAGAGCAGGAGAAGACCAATGTCCCAGCTCAACAGTCAAGAAGTCAAAAATTCCCTCTTACTCAGCTTTTTGTGTTTGTTTTAATCAGGTCTTCAGTGAATTGGATGAAGCCCACTCACATCAGAGAAGGCAATATGCTTTAGTCAGTTACTGATTAAAATGTTAATATCATCCAGAAACATGTTCATAGATGGACTCAGAATAATGTTTAGCCAAATGTCTGGACACCCTATGGCCCAGGCAAGTTGACACATAAAATTAACCATTATATCTAGTGTATTTGAAAATTCACATGTCCTAAAATACAGGAAGTGCACTCATAGACTTATAGCCTAGAGAAACTCTTATCTTTCAACAGAGCAGATAACTACACCGAGATATTGTCATACAATGGAATCTAATAGGCAGTGGAAATGAAAAATGGATTACCTCAGTAGGTGGAATTTCAAGTATAAATATGGAGAGAAAGAAAAAAGACAAAATAATGCATACAGTTATGTTTCCAATTAAAAAAATGACTGGCAAAATGACACACGCAAAGCTTAGAGAAAGAGAGAGAGAGAGATTGAAGAGACAGAGTAAAAATAAGAAATTGTTTATTAACAAAGTAAGTCCAGGAATGAGTCTGCCTCTGTGAGAAATGGAAAGAGATGCAAATCAGGAGAGGCACAGAGCAATTCATGGAGTGTAATAAGATTTTTCTTAACCTAAGTGTTAGGAACATGATGTTCTTTTTATTGGTTTTTAAAATATGCATCTGTGTTTTCTAAGCCTTTATGAGCCTGTACAATGTTATAAATTACTTTTACAAAATAGCATTTGGAAAACAGTGTTAGATTATTTGTAGCACTTTTTGGTTTTAGAATCAAAAATTATTAAAAGTTCCATGTACTATTTATCTGTGTAACTTTAAGGAATTTTATACCTAACTGCCACTCTATGCAGGTTATCTACTAACCAGAAAGAAATTAAGTTTCTTTTTCTTTTTTTTAAAGATTTTATTTATTTATTTGACAGGAAGAGACACAGCGAGAGAGGGAACACAAGCAGGGGGAGAAGGAGAGGGAGAAGCAGGCTTCCCGCTGAGCAGGGAGCCTGATGTGGGGCTCGATCCCAGGACCCTGGGATCATGACCTGAGCCAAAGGTAGACACTTAATGACTGAGCCACCCAGGTGCCCCAAGAAATTAAGTTTCAATAGAAAACGTATGTTATTCAAATTCACAACCAAAACCCTCAAGTAACTTTCTGATCATGGCCGTCTGGTCTGCTGGAGGAAAAGAATGAGAACAGTGGGATCTTCAGTACCATTTCTCCAATTCAAACACCTACAGCTGAAATTACATTATTTTCCCATCCTAATCACCATAACACACTGTTCTCTTTCCATATCTATGATGTTAAAATATTAAATCTCATACAGAAGTATGAATAGTGTTTGTGTGTGTTTACCTGTAGGACTAGAACAACCCACAGACTAGAAGATAGTGAATGCACATTGTTTTGGGGGAGGAGAAGAAAGAGGGATCCTGTTATTTCATCAATATTCCCAATTCCACTTCAAAACATGTGTTTATGCCTTTTTCACAAGGGTTTTCTAGGTTATTTTAAGCACCATTTAGAATATAAGACATGTACACACATTTTCTTTTCTTTAAAAATTTACTTGAGGTGGTGATAGGGGTATCGATGGAAATGGAAACACATGTTTAAAAATATAGATTTTTTTCTTTTTAATCAGAGATGACTTATAGAAGACCTAGAAAGGGCATTTTATTATACATGTATAGTTAAATTTTATACTATATACTTTATTATACATTTATGGAAAACCCCCTTGAATATATTTTATAATAACAGTTACATATTAGTAAACATTTCCGAGGTTATAATATATTTTCAAACTTCTAAGTAAATATAATGTAAAGGTCTATTATAAGCTTATCAGCTAAACATTTGAGATCATGAGAAAGAAATACTGTTTATTGTAGACAATTTGAATCACGTCCAGTAATTTCCTGGCACTCCTTCCATTGAAAGTTGGTGTCTGTGGTTACTTGAACAGTCAAATACGGGAAATGTGATACTGCTATTTTGTGCTCCTGGCCCTGAAGAACTAGGAGCTTCAACTACCTCTCTTTCAGTATATTTCCTTGGATCCCAGCCACCATGACAAGAGGAACCCCAAGAAGCCATGGAAAGAGCCATAGAGAAGCATGAAATCTCCCCATCCATAACCTGGGCTGGGCTTGTGGGTGACAGCCAGCATCAGCCATGTGTCAGCCAGCCACATGTGTCAGCCTTCTTGAAAATGGATGTTCCACTTTCCATTTGACAGTCTTAGAAAATGCTGTATGCAGCAGAGATGACCTAACCCTCCTGAGAGCTACTAGGACTACAGATTAGTGAGAAAAATAAACTATGCTTGCCATTTTTAGGCCACTAAATTTGGGGAGTGGTCTTTAACTCAGTAAGAGTAACTGAAACAGCTTTTTATGCTGAAATATCTTGTGGGATAGGTGATATTTTGGTGGCCATTTTTAACACTGATATTCTTTACAACTTCTATTAACTCATTTAATCATCACAACATTCATTAAAAAAAAAAACGATTATCCCCATTTTACAGATTTTGAAATAGTCACAGTACCAAAAAGAGAAAACTAGGAAGTCACAGTGCTGAGATGTGGACCAAGGCAGTCTGGACTCGAAGCTCATGTTTTTAGTTCTGACACATTATTCTCTTTTGTAAGTCTTCTGAGAGTTGTTGATGCAACAGTTCATAAAAATCAAGAGGTATGTGAGGTAAGTCATTAGAAAACCTTCATAGAGATGCTACTTTTGAAGTTTCAGAGTACTGTGTAGGTGAAAAAATAAAAGAAAATGGTTCTTGGAGGAGGGAGAAGTAAAAAGTAAGAACTTTAGCATAAACAATTATGAATGGAGTTAAACACAACATGGAGCATGGGAAGAGATTAGGAGCTTACCTCCTTCAGAGAGAAAATGCAGGCCAGTAAATAGAAACTTATTCAATAATAAAAAGGTACAACTAGTTACTGATAAGAACTATTCTTGGGGCACCTAGGTGGCTCAGTAGGTTAAGTGTCTGCCTTCAGCTCAGGTCATGATCCCGGAATTCCTGGGATAGAGCCCTGCATCGTCGGGTTCCCAGCTCAGCAGGGACCCTGCTTCTCCCTCTCCCTCTGCAGCTCCCCCTGCCTATGCTTGCTCTCTTTCTCTCTGTCAAATAAATAAGTAAAATCTTAAAAAAAAAAAAAATGATTCTAAGTATGTTAGATATACTAAATAATTAGCTCTTATGCCAGCCCTTTGAAGTATACTATTATATACTATCATGTTATATAATACATCATAATACTATGATTATCCCATCTTATAAACAAGTAAATGTGGCACAGAGAGATTAAATGAATAGCCTAATGTCACAAGGCAGAGAAGTGGTAAAGTCTCAAGCAGTTTGTCCTCAGAATTCATGTTCTTGACCATTATCCTGTGTTATATTAAGAAGCACACTGAAAATAAAACAAATACTGAAATCTAATGGACAAAATAGTAAATAAGATAAACATAAAATATAACATGCAAACAAATAAAAGCCTATACCTGCATCCATTCTTTCTTCTCCATTTCCAATTCAGCAGTTTAGCCCTGAGGCCCAGGTTTAGCCCTGAGGCCCAGGTTTAGCCCTGAGGCCCAGGTTTAGCCCTGAGGCCCAGGTTTAACCTTCCACATGTGCTTTTATCCTCCTGCAACCTATCATTTCAAAAGTGACCCTTTCCCTATGTAGGCATACATAAGACATTTCCATGTAAAACAAAGACGAGACAAACCAAGCCAAACCAAACGATAAGAAAAAACAAAACAAAACAAAACAAAAAACCCATAAGCAACAATAAACAAATTAAAATAAAATGCTCTCCTTTGGCTATAAGGGCCCCAGGTATAGTTATTGCTTATTGTTTTACAGTTGTCATCCCCACCATTTCCTGAACAAGCAGGTTTCATGAATGAATACTTTAAGGTTGTGGTTTCCATTAGTAAGTTAATTTTGCTTATGAGTTATGTTAACAATCAACTGCTCAAAATTCATGACTTTATTGTAGCTAAATCCTTTGAGCACCTTTAGTCCTTATTTCCATATCGTATATTAATGTTAATCCCTTATTCCATTTTTTAGAAGTTATCTTGTCCTTTGAATTATCTGACATTGTTCTGGATTCCCTCCTTCTACCTGTCTACATGGGCTTCTCCTCTCCATCCCCACCCATGTTGTCCTTGGTGGCTCTCTTAATGATGCCTTTGGTACTTCTCACCATGCTGCACACTTGATCTGAGTCATCTTATCCTCTCTCCAACTTTTGGTTTATAACATATGTAAAACATGCATCTTCAATAAAAACAAATATGATCAAGTGAACATTGTGATTTCCATTTTATACATGAAGAAACCAAAGCTTGGAGATGTAAGACATGTATGTCAAATCATGTTACCAGTAAGAGGTAGAGCAAAAGTTTGGGTTCTTCATTGCCAGAACTCATAACAATATGTGTCACTAATTCTCATAGTAGTAGTTATAACAACAATTAATTTCTTCCAAAAACATCCAACTTTAAATTTAGTGTCATTATCCCAGTTCTGAAAAATTAAAAAACTCTGGTCTGGAGGACATGAAAAATTTGCACTAGAGCACCCACTCAGAAAGAAATCAGACCAGTTGCTCAGTCTTCCTGAATCCAAATGTGCCCTCTTTCCATAACTGATCTATCTCGGAGTGCCTGGGTGGCTCAGTCAGTTGGGTGTCTGCCTTCAGTTCAGGTCGTGATTCCTGCGGTCCTGGGATCAAGCCCCACGTCAGGCTCCCTGCTCAGCAGGGAGTCTGCTTCTCCCTCTCCCTCTGCCCCTCCTCCCACTCATTCTCTCTTGTGCTCTCTCTCTCAAATAAATAAATAAAATCTTAAAAAAAAAAAACTGATCTATCTCTTCCCTGAGCTGCAGTTCCTGTACTTGATTTAAACTCAGTGACCAAAATGGGGGCTCATTGTCTTGATTCTCATTGTTCTGTGACTATATTTTTTAATAACATATCTCCTTTCTACTGATTTTTTTTTAATTTTAATTTTTTAAAGATTTTATTTATTTATTTGACAGAGAGAGACACAGCGAGAGAGGGAACACAAGCAGGGGAAGTGGGAGAGGGAGAAGCAGGCTTCCCGCCGAGCAGGGAGCCCCATGCCGGCCTCAATCCCAGGACCCTAGGATCATGACCTGAGCCAAAGGCAGACGCTTAACGACTGAGCCACCCAGGGGCCCCTTCTACTGAATTCTAAAATGCAAAATGGCTGGATTTATTTTCATTATTTGTATTCTTTTATATTTATCTCTTTTAGGATAACACACAATCTTGTTTAGAACAGAAATATAGAATCATCAAAGATAAGAGCTCTATCCTAGATCACAGACAAGATTAGACCTTGGTAACATTAACACAAATGGTGGCTGATGACAGAGGAGCAATCTGAGAACGTAAGATTTCAAAAGAGGGAAAAAAAAACTAAACACTAATCATTCCCTTAAAGTGGTGACATAGTTTCAGCCTTTTGTTCAGCAAAATACTTTGATAGACTAGGTTTTTTTTTTTTAATTCATTCATTCATTCATTCATTCATTTAGAATTATACCATAAAGCCTAATCAAAAGGCTAATAAAGGCTACTCATTTAGCTACTTTCTAGAGATCAAGTTTCTAAAGCTGGGCCTTAAGGATAACTAGTCATCAGGGAAAGGGAGGTTAAATTATAATGTAAATTCCAGGTAGATTTCCTTTGCTATGCCTTGTACAATTATCCTGCAGAAACTAGAAAACAGCATTGTGACTCTGCAGCAAATGGTATCTTTGGACAATTGGATCTGGTAATATAGTTTTTTCTACACATGTTGGCCTAAGTCCTAAAGAGTAGTAATAATAATACTCCGGTAATAATTTTGAATGGTTTATTTGTATATCTGAAAAATAATTAGAAACCAGCCAGAACGTGTACAACTTCATGATGAAAACTTTGAGGAAATCCCAAAGTAATATATGTATATAGTTTATGATCTTGTAGACCAGGAATTCTCTATAATTCTTATCAAAACCAACAATCTGGGGTGCCTGGGTGGCTCAGTTGTTAAGCATCTGCCTTTGGCTCAGGTCATGATCCCAGGGTCCTGGGATCGAGCCCCGCATTGGGCTCCCTGCTCAGCAGGAAGTCAACTTCACCCTCTCCCACTCCCCCTGCTTGTGTTCCCTCTCTCACTGTGTCTCTCTCTGTCAAATAAATAAATAAAATCTTAAAAAAAAAGCAATCTATGGTTTTATGTGCTCTTTAACCATTCCTATAATCTGATAATAGATACCATTCCCAAATGGTCATGAAGTATGTGTTAAATAGGAGGAAAATGGGCATTGGTCATTAAAACTGTGTTTCATCAATAAATGATAAATAAAAGTGACAAATATAGTTTTCAATTTTTCTACATGCTTTGCTTCATAAAGAAATGAAATAAATGGATTAATACCTGCCAAGGTATTGTTTGAAATATACTTTTTTTTTTACAGAGATATTTTGTTATCTATTTGGTTGATTTAGCAAGTCCTAGGATGTCAAAGAATGGAGCATTTAGTTGAAGATATCTTTAGAAGAATTCATAAAAAACAACATGCTTTTTTCTTATGTGCCAGATTTTTCCAATGCTGAGTTTTAAAAGGCTGTTAAGATTGCTATTAAAGGAAGTTTACCCAAACTACATAAATTAATTATATTCTATATTTAAATTAAAAATCTGAAATGCACATCAAAAATCATTTGGTTCACTGATTTTTTTTCTGAATAATAGATACTTGTCTTGGGGCACCTGGGTGGCTCAGTCGGTTAAGCATCTGCCTTCGACTCAGGTCATGATTCCAGGGTCCTGGAATCGAGCCCCACGTCAGGCTCCTTGCTCAGTGGGAAGCCTGATTCTCCTTCTGTCTCTCCTGCTCCCCCTGCTTGTGCTCGCTCGCTCTCTCTGTCAAATAAATAAATAAAATCTTTATTTAAAAAAAAAAGGATACTTGTCTTTATTTTCGCAGAGATTTTTTTTTTTTTTTTTTAAGATTTTATTTATTTATTTGACAGAGAGAGAGAGAGCGAGAGCAGGAACACAAGCAGGGGGAATGGGAGAGGGAGAAGCAGGCTCCACGCAGAGCAGGGACCCCGATGCGGGGCTCGATCCCAGGACTCTGGGATCATGACCTGAGCCGAAGGCAGACGCTTAACGACTGAGCCACCCAGGCGCCCCTTCGCAGAGATTTTTAACATCGCCTCTGAAATAGTCTTTAAAAAAAAAAGAAAAAAAGCACTTATTTTGTAGTATCTCTTGTCTTTTGCTTACTCATGGAGTTGTTCATTTTACAGTATCTTTGAAGTAGGAATAGGATATACAGTCAAAGTTAGCTTACAATTATGTTTGGCAGAAGCACATTTTCCAGGTACACTTATTCCCTCTGGGATTCATGACCTTGACTGTGGACTTCCACCTTTTACTAAGAGCTAGGAGTACAGAGAAGTACCTAAATAATGTACAGGTCTGGTCCACAGAGGATGGCTCTGTATCTTTAAAGAAACCTAGTCCACAGGGAACACACTGCCCTGGCTGGAGTCTTGCTACACTCTAGGTCTTGGCTACAGAGAGGCAGTAGGTTCTCTACTGACCTGTGGGGTCAGCTCCCACTTCCATTGTAAGGTAGGGCTAGGCTGCCATGCAGATGGAACCAAGACGAGCAGACCTAAGTGTGACTTTGCAGAAGAGGAATGACGAAATAGCAGACCACCCCTGCCTTCCACATTTTTGGACAAAGCCATCATCATAGGAGGTCACAGGTGTCTCCCTCCCGAAAAACTAACTGCACAGTCCATGAGATGGGAAAATTGAAAAGGAGATGGAAAATTGAAAGTTAGTTATGGTGAACGTTGTGAATTGTGTAAGACTGATGAATCACAGACCTATATCCCTGAAACAAATAATACATTATATATTAATAAAAATAATTTTAAAAAAAGGAAATTGAAAGTTAAAATGTCATATCTCTATAATAGTGGAAGTAAAATATGTTGGGGGGGGGCAGAAAATAGCTGGAAAAGATATCTAGGTACAGGATAAAAGGCCAAAGATGAAGCAAAAGTGATGTTGAACAAAAGGGAATGCATGATGAAGCAAGGTCTCCAGGGGTTAGGGAGAACATTGTCTACTAAATACATGATGGGTGATCTCTCAAAAGAAAGTCCTCAGAGATAAGAGATAAAAACTAAAGGACCAATAGGTTCTAAATAAAGGTGGTAGTTCACAGAATGTGACTCGCTTTTTTTTTTCAATAACCATTAGGCAAGTCAATTTCCAAGGGAAATGTTTGGATGTATTGCATGCACATCTCCTGTCTTTTGAAAGGAGGGAAATTTGATGTATATTTAGTACTCATATTTATTATCTCTTTTATTATTTTGAATGAAATATTTATCTTTTTATTTTGTAGATAAAAAAGCTAAACTTTTGTTCAATTAGATTTCTATTTTGGCGTGAATGGGGAGGTGGACTCAAAAAGAAGTTCAAAAAAGTCAGAATAGATACCCATGGGAGCACAATATAAAATAAGTTAAAAAGTAATTGCACCACAAGAATATGTGAGGTATTTAGAAGGCATGCATTTATAGACAAATCAGTTATTTCAATTTTGCCCTGATGAAAGAGCAAAAACATGAGATACTGATATTTCTTTCTTTGGGCTAATTAACGTGACAGTGAGAAGGACAAGAGGCAAGATGGCCTTGAGTCTTTCTACCTCTCTGCCTTGTACCTTTCTACCAGATTTCATGCTATGTGATTCTGAGGAAATATTTCTGCAGTGATTTCATTTTACGGTCCATGTATTCTGTTTCCTAGTGACTTATGCCATGCGGCAGCGTAGGAGTGCGAGCTGCAGACACAGATGGTTAACATTATATAGGAAATATTGCAATTGGGTTTACTGCCCCTCCATAGTTGAAGAACTGTGACACTAAATGAAGATGTGAACACTTTTATTTACAGACAAATAGGAAGCAGATTTGACAGTCTGTTGTAAAAATAAAAGAACCTTAATCATGTTCTTGGCCATGTGGAGGGTCATTCCACTACTGCATGAAAGAGCATCATAAGAAACAGAAGAAATTTGATCGATACGTCTGTGGCTAAACAGTGATTACTAACTGGAGCAAAGAAAATAACTAGCAAAGAATAATTCATTAATCAATATCATATTTTATTTTACACTCCGATCCTAATTAATGGTTTTAACTCTTAGCAAAGTATTAAAATTATAACAAGCATTCAATGAATATTGGTTGAATTACATAATTCATTTGCTGAATAAATCCCCTCTTTTTAAATTTTTATTTAAATACCAGTTAGTTAACATGTAATATGTTAACTAACATGTTAATATGTGTAATATTAGTTTCAGGTGTACAATATATTTAATATCATTTTAAGGATTTACCTGGCTAGATTTTACTTAGCATCATATAAAGGGGTTAGGCTCCCTGTCAAAAATCCCCTTCCAAAATGGAAATTTTCACAAAGTTAATACATAAGGTCCCAGATATGTTAAAATTATAAGAATAACATCAAATCTTTCAATTCCATTCATCCAGTAATCACAATATAATTTTTTAAATATTTTTTATTTAAAAACAATATCTCACTAATTATTATTATTATTATTATTTTTTTTTTTTTTACAACATAAAGCATAGAAAGCATAGGAAGCATAGAAAGTGATTTTAGGTAGTGTACTAGTCTGCTCAGGCTACCATAACAAAAATTTGTCTACTGGGTGTTTTAAACAACAGACATTTATTTTTCTCATGGTTCTGAAGTTGGATGTCTAAGACCAGGGCACCTACAATGTAGAGTTCTGAAGAAAACTCTCTTGCTGGCCTCCAGCTGGCCACCTTTTCTTTGTAAATCCACATGACAGTGAAAGAAAGAGAGAGAGACAGAGAGAGAGAGTCTCTTAGTCTCTCTTAGTCTATTATAATTCCATCAGACTAGGACCCTCCCTCATGACCTCATATAATCGTAATTACCTCCCCCCAAACTTCATCTCCAAATACCATTAGAGTGGGGTTTTGGTCTTCAACATATGAATTTTGGGAGAACATAAACATTTAGTCTAGGTAATACATGAAAATGTTTGTAATATTTACCTTATAATTTAATTATATTTTTAAACAATTTAATATATTTTATAATTAAGAGGAGTAAATATTAAAACATCGATTAATTTAAAGATAAATATTGCATAAATAATAATAGTAAAGGTAGGTTATGTTTATCAGTAGGGATAGTGAAAAAGGGACTTTCAAAAATCTTTACCTTCTCAAGAGCCACAATCACACTGACAAAAACTGTAAAGCCAATTATTTCAGAACTCCTAAAATTAACCAAAGGCCTGCAACAATCAGGGGAGTATTTATTCAACAAAAATGTGTGAATATCAATAATGACAATAAGCTCAGTGATGCTTTGACTAGCCTTACTTCTATCCCCATGGCTCTAGATCCCCAGTAGCCTTGAAAATCAACAGCCCCACAATCACTGTGAAAACCAGCAAACTTAACAGTCAGTTGAGGGACAGAATATATTAGGAGCCATTACCACTGATTGTTATAGTTATTAGTTATGTCTGGCCATTACTCCCAAACCCCCAATTACAAGACTTTTATTTACATGACCTGATTCAGAGATCATTCAGTACAAATAACCTTTACTCAGAGGTGTTTATGAAAAACAATTATTGGCAATTTTTAATATCGTAACTGCCTGAGGCAGTAAAGACAGTTTTGTCATAAAAGAAGCTGACCAATAAACTTTTAAGAATCAGCTGGGGATGGGCGCCTGGGTGGCTCAGTTGGTTAAAGCGACTGCCTTCGGCTCAGGTCATGATCCTGGAGGCCCGGGATCGAGTCCTGCATCGGGCTCCCTGCTCGGCGGGGAGACTGCTTCTCCCTCTGACCCTCCTCCCTCTCATGCTCTCTGTCTCTCATTCTCTCTCTCTCAAATAGATAAATAAATCTTTAAAAAAAAAAAAAAAAAAAAGAATCAGCTGGGGAATGAGCTACTCATAGGGGACTTTCAAACACTCCAACATATTACTGGGGACCTAGAAGTTCATGTATATGGGTAAGGCTGTGCATTTGCCTTGGAAGGACCTGAGAAGGACCTAAACTCACACCTGTAGCTAAACTTGAGTATCTGCACAAGCAGAGATTTTAGTGGCAATAAATGATAAAGGATAGAGACTTTACTAATTTAATGGAGGAATGTCACTAAGTTAGCAACAACAAACCCTCCTGTGTGGGAGAAGGGTTCTGATTTCCAGAGTTGCCATATTATAGTATTTTAAAATGTCAAGTTATCATTAAAATTTCACAATGTATGCAAAGAAATAAAAATGTATGGCCCATACCTGGAGGTCCGGGGGGGTGAGGGGGGGTCAGTGAAGGGAATCGATACCAACTGTAATTGAAGAAATGAAGTTGTTAGGTTTATTAGACAGGGACTTTAAATCAGTTTTTGTTTTTAAGATTTTATTTATTTATTTTTCAGAGAGTGAGAGAGCACAAGCAGGGAGAGTGGCAGGCAGAGGAAGAAGCAGGCTCCCCACTAAGCAAGGAGCTCAATGAGGGACTCGATCCCAGGACCCTGGGGTCATGATCTGAGCCAAAGGCAGACGTTTAACTGACGGAGCCACCCAGGCGTCCCTAAATCAGTTCTTTTAAATATGTCCAATAGACATGTCAAAAGACTAAAAGAAGATATGAAAATGATGCCTCACAAAATAAAGAATATCAATGAAGTCATAAAAATTATAACAAAGAACCAAATAAAAATTCAGGAATTGAAATAATAATAACAGAAGCAAAATTTAAGAGAGAAGCTTAGCAGTAGATGTGAGATAAAGGAAGGAACAACCAGTTTACTTGAAAATAGGCCAAGTGATAGGATATTACTGAGTCTGAAGAACAGAAAGAATAATGAAAAAAGAATTACAGAGCCTCAGAGGCATCAGGCACAGCAGCTATGCATAATGGAAACTACGGAATGAGAGTAGAGGGAAAAGGGAAAGACAGAATATTTAAAGACATATTGTCTAAAAAAACTCCAGATTCGATAAAAGATATGAACCTCCACATCCAAGAAGCTCAGCATATTCCACGTAAGATGAATACAAAGAGATTCATGCCCATCTACACCACAAACAAGCTGTTGAAATACAAATCATTAAAAAGAACCTTGAAAACAAGAGGGAATGACTCATTACATAAAAAAGATCTATAATACAGTTATCAGCTGATTTCTCATCAAAAACTATGAAGGGTGGGGTGCCTCGGTGGCACAATTAGTTAAGTGTCCAATTCTTGGTTTCAGTTCAGCTTGTGATTCATTCTTTCAATCATTCCATGGCTTCAAAAGTACTTATTTTATCCTTAGTTTTTGAAAGATCTTTTGATGGGTATAGAATTCTAGCTTAATGGGTTTGTTGTTTGTTTTCAGTGCTGAGATTTTGAAGATGTTGCTTCATTTCTTCTCAGGTGCATTTTTTTCCTAATGAGAAATTGGTA
Source organism: Neomonachus schauinslandi (assembly GCF_002201575.2). Taxonomy (NCBI): domain Eukaryota; kingdom Metazoa; phylum Chordata; class Mammalia; order Carnivora; family Phocidae; genus Neomonachus; species Neomonachus schauinslandi. Next base: position 7,627,826 of record NC_058414.1, read on the forward strand.
TTATCCTTTATCTTTGTTTTTCTGTACATAGCAATTTTTCCTGAATGCACTTAATTTTCTTTATCACTAGTTTTGAGCAATTTGATTATGATGTAAGCTATTATAGTTTTTCTTTATGTTGCTTGTTCTTAGGATTTACTCAGCTTTTAGGTTCTGTAGGTTTATAATTTTCATCAGATTTAGAAAATTTTCAGTAATTTCGTCCAAATATTTATTGTGCTCCCTTTCCTCTCCTTTGGGGACTCCAATTACACAAATTGATTAAGTAATTACACTGTTTGATGTTATCTAACAGTGTCCCCCAAGCAATGTTTCCTTTTTGTTGTTGTTTAGGTTGAGTTGTTTTGTTCTCGGGTTTTATTTTGGATAGTTTCTATTGCTGTGTGCTCAGCTTGACTATTTTTTGTTTTCCTTTTTGCGAGGCTTAATCTACTGCATATACGTGTGTGTGTGTGTGTATCACAATCAAGTTAATTCACATCTCTATGACTTCTATGTGCATCTTTTTTATATCATCAACACACACAAACATACAATGGAGTATTACTAGCCATAAAATGTAATGAGATCTTGCCATTTGTGTAACACGGATGGACCTAAAGGATACTAAATGAAATAAATCAGAGAAACACAAATACATGATGATCTTACATATTTGTGAAATCTAAAAAACAAATAACACAGAACAACAACAGACAGACCCTTAAATACAGAGAACAAACTGGTTCCCAGAGGGGTGGTGGTGGGGGAATGGACAAAATAAATAAAAGGTATTAAGAAATACAAACTTCCAATTATAAAATAAATAAGGGACAGAGATGAAAAGTACAGGATAGGGGGGCATGCATACGTTCCCATCAGTAATGGTGAACTGTATGTATCAACTTGGCTAGTTGTTTGGTCAAAAACTAGTATAAATGTTCTTGTGAAGGTATTTTGTAGATGTAATTAATATTTACACGCAATTGACTTTAAGTAATAGAGATTAATCTTGATAAAGTAGGTGAGTTTCCTCTAATCAGTTGAAGGCCCTAAGAGCGAAAGGGGAGGTTTCCCAAAGAAAAAGGAATTCTTCCTCAGGAATGTAACATAGAGATCCTGCTTGAGTTTCCAGCTGCCAGCCTGTCATATAGATCTCAGATTTGCCAGCCCCCTCCATAAATACATGAGTCAATTCATATATATATATATATTTCCCCCCCCCATCCTATTGGTTTTGTTTTTCTGGCAAAACCTAGCTGATGCACCATACCTCTATCTCATTCTGGAAACTCTTTTAAGATAACTGAGGCAATCGGGCGCCTGGGTGGCTCAGTCGTTAAGCATCTGTCTTCGGCTCAGGTCATGATCCCAGGGTCCTGGGATCGAGTCCCACATCGGGTTCCCTCCTCGGCGGGAAGCCTGCTCTCCCTCTCCCACTCCCGCTGCTTGTGTTCCTGCTCTCGCTATCTCTGTCTCTGTCAAATAAATAAATAAAATCTTAAAAAAAAAAAAAAAGATAACTGAGGCAATCATAGGACTCACCTCATGCTTTTCTCCTATCAGGGATGCCTCTCCTTATTGCCTAATGTCTAGTGTCTTTAAATCCATTGTTTCATAGATACTGTCACATTCTGTTTGTTTTAGGTGAGAGGATAAACTTGTTTCTATTATTTCTTCTTGCCTGGAAGTGGGAGTTTTTAGTAAAGTCCTTGATTATCACTCTTTAAGATAGCTTCACACTGTTTGGGCCAAGCAGATATTTAAATCTGACTGACTTTATTCTCTTTTAAACCCTTTTGTTAGTCCTCTGGGAACTCCCTGCTGAATGTTAGTCCTCTGGGAACTCCCTGCTCCATTGAAGGGTCCCAATTCCCCTGAGCTTCAGTTTGCTCCCAAATACTTGTTGTCTTCAATTTTCCTTTAACTTCAGCCCCCACTAATTGACCCCATAATTCTTAATCCCAGTGTTGTCCTCGTTCCCATATTCTCTCTTAGGAAGAATCTATTTTTAAAAACTACAAACCCATATCCCAAAATGGCTTTCTTACCTAGTCCCCAGGACTTGTAGGCTTGGATTACAGATACATCTCTTTTCACGTATCCACACATCTCTCAGCAGGTACATGTCAGTGTGGAAAAAAGATGCCTTGTTTTTTCTGGCATTAACTCACAATATAACCTCAGATAGTTCATTTCAGTCATCTGTGTCTTCATGCCCTAATTTCTTTTTTACCTTTATAGACTATTTTAAAGAAGTTATCTAACTGTTATCATCTATCATCTATCTATCTTTCTATCTATCATCTATCTATCATCTATCATCTATCATCTATCTATTTATCATCTATCTATCTATCTATCTATCTATCTATCTATCTATCTATCTTTCTATCTATCATCTATCTATCTAGTAATACCATATCTGTATTTATCCATGTGTCTACATTTAAATAACTAAATGAAGAATTTTAGCTTTCACTTAAAAAAATAATCCATGTGTATTGAGGTGGGGAGTTTGGAGAGAAATTCAAGAACATTTGAACAAAAAGAAAGAGCAAAAGAGAGACCCATCTAACAGGTCAGAAAAAAGCATGTTTATGTAAACCAGCCTGATGCCAACTTGTACAAATCCGCAATGATGACCACTCTGTGACCTGAGGCCTTCTTTTTTTTTTTTAAGATTTTATTTATTTATTTGAGAGAGAGAGAGAGAATGAGAGAGAGAGCGCATGAGGAGGGGAGGGTCAGAGGGAGAAGCAGACTCCCAGCCGAGCAGGGAGCCTGATGTGGGACTCGATCCCGGGACTCCAGGATCATGACCTGAGCCGAAGGCAGTCACTTAACCAACTGAACCACCCAGGCACCTGACCTGAAGCCTTCTTGAGCACAGCATGCCTTATACACCTTCTTTTTGTTTTCCCACACCCTTAAGCACACCCTTGGGGCACAATGTCTTTGGTCTTCTCTGGAGATAGGACTATGATTCTCAAACATTTCTTCCAGGGTGGTCTCTAGAGCTATTAAAACAAGTCTTATGGGAGGTGGGCTTGCAGAGATCTATTCATCCTGCTGCCATCCAAGACACACTTCTATATGTAAGTCCCCTTAATGAACCATTTCTTATCAAGCTGGACTTATGAGCCTTTTCTTTTGTTCTTATGGCTCCTTTGGCCTTTGGGGGTCATTTTGCTTGTATTTCCCTTTCATGGAACAATGTGACATCCAAATTCTGCTTAAAACTTGTTCTTGGAATTTTTAAAAGGGTTTTGATTTTTAAGTAAATATTTTTTGATTAACTTAGGCCATCCTACTAGATTATGTTAACCATTCTTCAACCTGTTACAGTGTCTTATAGCCTCAATTATTCTCCGCCATGTAAGAGTTAATAGTAATTTTTGTCATGCCTAACAAAGCTGAGTTACTTATCAAATCAGTGGTAGCCACCAGTTTCCTCTTAACTTTTCAAGGGTAAAATATTGAGGTCAGCTTTGAATAACTTGAGGAAATGAGAGCAAGTGAGGAAAGAAATGCTGGGTCAGGACTTACATTTAAAAATATCTTTCACTGAGGAAAACATCATCATCATGAAGATGAAAGCAACCACAAGCATTTATGAAATGTCTAGAAAGCTACTATGAGGTAACCCTAAGGTCAATGGAATGCATTAGAATGTCTCTGCTTCTAGAGAAAAAAAATGTTTAGCCAGAAAAAAGAAGACATGAGATTAAGTTTCTACATGTAGCATTTTAAAGAGATATACTTTATTTAAATCATTTCCCTTGCTTCTCTCACTTCCAAGGCAAACATATTTTTATTAAATTTTAAATGGAGGGTTTTTTTTTTTTTTTGATCTCTCATGTTTCTTTCATAATAAATTTATGGCAGTGTTTAGGATATTTTAAGTGCTGTCTGTGTATCCCCTTGTTTACACTACATGGGGTCTTCAGTACAATGAATGAACTCATTGTAGTAGTGTCCTTTGGATGGTACTGACAGCATAATTTTGTGTTTGTATTCAATATATTAATTTTCAGTATTTATTATAAGGATACATATCTTAGTATAGGTCACAATGGTGAATATATGGTCAAAACGGAACCCCAAATAAAACTATACTCATGGGAAAATTCGATGTTTTATGGTAACTCTTTCCATGAATTGTAATGGTAAATAAGAAGACGTAATGCATACATGGTGAGTTGAAAGTGTCCCCAGAGATAATTGTCCACATGGAATCTCAGAATGTGATCTTGGAAACAGGGTCTTTGCAGAAGTAATTAGTAAAGATAAGGTCATACCAGATTACGAGGGCCCTAAATCTAATGACTACTGTCCTTTAAGACCAGGAAAGGATCCAGAGAGATGCACACAGACAAGGTCTGTGACAAAGGAAGCAGAGATGGGAGTGAAGGTGCCATAAGCCAAAGAATGTCAAAGACTGCTAGCAAACACCAGAAGCTAGGAGGGAGACACAGAACAGATATTCCCCCACAACCTCCAAATCAATAGATCCTGCTACAGCTTGATTTCAGACTTCTGGCCTCCTAAACTGTGACAGAATAAATTTTTGTTGTTTTAAAGCCACCTAGTTCATGGTAATTTGCTATGGCAGCCCTAGAAAACTAATACACCATATTCTAATCACATCTAAAACTTAATTTTACTCTACCTCTGTTTTTTTTCTACAAACTATATAATCTAATTTTTCAATCAAGATAATATAAAGGATATTTAAACAAATAATCTAAGTTATATAATTGTTTTTTGAAAAGTGATTTCCAAATATTTTCCTAATGGGAAAAATATGTCATAGGGGATCATTTTAATGTCTCAGATTCTTTCAGTGCCTCACTTTTGACAAGATAAGATGCCCTATCTTCCAGGTAAGTGCACAATTTCAATGCAGTGTAAGTGGTGGGGCACCTCCCAGACGCTCCTTCAAGAATGAAGCACTCATTCCGTAGCTGCTGGGATGATTGACCACTGGCAGCTTTCAACCAAATCCCTCTCTGAGACTTCCCCCTTGGCTGAAGAGAGCCACTTTTTTTCAAGGTCATGCTTCCTTCCTGAGGGCACCCCACATAGAATGACTGGCCAATGTAAAGGGATAAAGGCCAACTCCATTGCCCCATTTGGGACCGAACTGGAGTACCTTTTTAGCTTTAGGTACTCCGTGTGAGGAAGGATTAGCTGAGGTCCCTGTGGGAGTTCAACTTCTTTTTTTTTTTTTTTTTTTAAGATTTATTTATTTATTTTGGAGAGAGAGAAAGAGCAGGGGGAGGGGCAGAGGGAGAGACGGAGAGAGAAGTAGACTCTATGCTGACCATGGAGCCCAACATGGGGCTTGATCCATGACCCTGAGATCATGACCTGAGCCAAAGTCAAGAGTTGGATGCTCAATAGACTGAGCCACCCAGCCGCCCCAGGAGTTCAACTTCTGTGCTCAATTTTGCTTCCTTCCTTCCCCACAACAGGTTCACCCCACAGCACTCCTCAATACATTTTTTGCATACAAACATCAGTCTCACAATTTGCCTTCCAGGAAACCCAACTGTAGCAGGTGGGGATGAGGAGAAGCATCTTCAAGATGTATCTAGGCCACCAATTCTATCCCGTTTAGAAAAATTCAGTAAAATCTCCTACTGTTCCTCCTTCACAGAATGACAAGTTTGTACTCATCGTTACTTCATTTGTGTCCCTTCTAACTCTAAAGTGCTGAGAAATTCTGTCAATATCCCATATATTTTCCCCCCAATAACATAGGCTTTATATAATGGCATATACATATAGAGAGAGAGAGAGAGAGAGAAATAAATTATTTGAATTTCAAAGCCACGATCAAACTTATGTAACTTACCTCAACAGCAGTGTGACCACATGACTAGAAAGTAACATAAAACAAAACTTACCTTTTCTCCCCTGCCCACCCCCATGCTAACTTAAAGATAGTGGGGAAAAAAATGGAGAAGAAAAGAAAGACAAGAAACTTCTTGCTCACACATTCACTGTTAGACTGTAAATTTTTAGACTGTAAATATCCAAACTAATATTACATATAATGTATGGAAGAGATACTGTATTTTGAAAAACGTTTTGGCCTCAACTTTTCCTTTGAATTTATTGCAACACTTCCTGAGTAAAGTCTTTCTGCCCTCAGAATAGATTGTTGAACAAGCAAATGAAGTAATTTGGTGCAACCCTGGGGCTTAAAGGACATAGCTCTCTCTGCCTGAGAGTTGTGTAACAAGTCTTACACCCACAATTAGCTGTAGGATGCTGTCTTAAAGGTGACCTTGATTTATTTAGCTGATTAGTCAGTAGATACTTTATAAAGTTCAGTATTCTGAAGATTGATCAGAAAAGGAAACTTTTAATGTCCTCAATGGGGTCATTAGTGATATTACTGAATGAAATTAAACTGAAGGACAATCTCAACAAACTCTTTTTTTTTTTTTAATTGTAATAGCATACCCCTGGGAAAGTTAATAGCTAGTGTAAATTGGTGCCTATTTCCTTTATCTCATTTACTTTATCTGGTTTAAATAGATAACAGATGATTTCATTGAATATAAATTAGAAGCACTGCCTCTTTTCTAAACTTGACTCTTATAAAAATAAATGTACAGACCTTTATAAACTCAAGGAGAATTTTTATGGACAGTCAATAGTACTTTTAAAAAGTTGATACATTGGGGTGCCTGGGTGGCTCAGTCGGTTAAGCGACTGCCTTCGGCTCAGGTCATGATCTGGAGTCCCGGGATCGAGTCCCGCATCGGGCTCCCTGCTCAACAGGGAGCCTGCTTCTCCCTCTGACCCTCCCCCCTCTCATGCTCTCTCTCTCTCTATCTCATTCTCTCTCTCAAATAAATAAAATCTTAAAAAAAAAAAGTTGATACATTTTTTTCATGGATAATAACTAACTTTTTTTCATAACTGTAATATTTGTTAGTGTGAAATGACAATGGTGAATTTATTCTTTAGTCATTGATTCCAGTTTCAATTTCTGAATAATTATTCCAGATGATGAGTTATAGCTTGAAACTTTCAAGTCATCAGGAAGGAAAATATCATTGAAAGAGACAGCTTATCAGATAATGGGGCAGCATATACATTCATATGCTGTCAGCCAAATGAACACATCTATAAAGTGGTGAAAAGAACTTTAGAGGGGCACCTCTGTGGCTCAGTCAGTTGAGTGTCTGCCTTCAGCTCTGGTCATGATCCCGGGGTCCTGGAATGGAGTCTCACAACAGGCTCCCTGCTCAGTGGGGAGCCTGCTTCTCCCTCTCCCTCTGCCTGCCACTCTGCCTACTTGTGTTCTATCTCTCTGTCAAATAAATAAATAAAATCTTTAAAAAAAAAAAAGAACTCTAGAGAAAGGTCAGGAATTGCTGATTTTCACCCAGACTTTGCAAAGTACTAGAGAACATAATCGTTATGGCTTATCCTATTCATTTCTTGATTGGGTAATAATATATGACTTTCCCTCTGTAGGGTTCATGTAAGAATCAAATTAGATAGCACATGTGAAAGCAATACAAAAGCTATAAAACAATATATAAACAAAAGGTTTTTGAGACACATTACTATTTTGCTTTCAAACCTGACTTCATATTGCTCTTCTAAGTAGCAGGAAGAATTCTTTGGTTATGAGTATCTCTTGCTTCTTGCTAAAGTAAGTGAAGCAAGCCAGGATGTACAGTTTTGTCTCATAGCTAAAACATGTGAGGAAATCAAATTTAAAAAATTTATAATAAATATGCAGAAAAAATTGAAGATTAGGATATCTAATGATATATTGAATATAAATTTCTCATGATATATACTAAAAATAAACAAACAAAAAATAAAAACACCAAAAAACCTATCATAGGTATTCGTAAGTGAGAATAAACTTAACTTAAAAAGTATAACATTCGTATACTGAAAAGCACAAATATTGCTGAGAGAAATTAAAGATCTAAATAAACTGAGATTCTATATTCATGGTTGGAAGACACCATTTTCTACCCAATTGATCTACAAATTTGAAAGAATCCCTATCAAAACTTCTGTGTACAATTTTTTTGTGGAAATTGAAAGTTGATCCAAAAATTTATATGGCAATGAAAGATCCAGAAGACAGAAGAGTTTTAGAAAAGATGAACAAAGTTGGGGGATTTACATTACCAAATTTCAAAATTTACTCCAAAGTCCTAGTAATCAAGATACTGTGGTATTGGGAAAAGAATAGGCTAGGTCAATGGGACAGAATTCAGAGTCCAGAAATGTATCTTTACAATCCTGGTCAATTGCTTTTCAACAAAAGTTCCAATACAGCTCAATGAGAGAAAGAATTGTCTTTTCAATAAATGATACCAGGACAAGGGGACATACACATGGAAGAAGGAAAAGAAAAGAAAAGAAAGATGTAGAAGAACAGGGAGAAGAGGTGGGGGAGGAAAATCTTCACTCTTCCCTCACACTATATACAAAAAAATAATTCAAAATGTATTACAAACCTAAATATAAGATTCAATAATATAGAACTTCTTGAGAAAGTATGAGAATATCTATATACATGTGACATGCAGTGCACAATTCTATAATTAGGTTTAACTGTTATTAGTCTAGGGAGCATTACACATGTGAAAGGGTGGCAAGCTATTAATCAAGAAATTTTAGAGAAATCTGTAAGCATCAGAACCATCTAAAGATGAAGTAGATTGACTCTAAAAGTAGCAAGTTTCCCTACACTGGAGATGTGCAAATAACTCAGTCAATGTTATAAGCGTTGGTTGTATTGAACTAGAGGAACAGCAATAAATTCCATTCCCTGATCTGAAGGAGCTCCTGGTCTAATGCTGATGTAGGCAAGTTGAAGGAAAATTATAGGAGATATGATGTAAGTTCAGAACAACAGGTGACTGTGACAGGCCCTGATGGCACATAGCAGGCCTGGGGGTCAGAGAAGCTTCCTAAAATAGGTTACAAATGAGCTGAATTTTTAAGAATGAACACCGCTTTCCCAAAGAAAAAAGTGTGGGATAGTACAAACAAAGGGAGGTACAAGGTCATGGACACACTCAAATTCACAAGATCTATTAAATGCCATGTGCTAAACACTTGTAGATGCTGGAAATTCAACACAATAATATATGCTTAAGTTATATATGTAGAGTTTATTTGAAAACAAATACTAAGTAGGGATAAAGCAGGGAAGAGATGTAGGGAACAGACTGAGAGGGAAGGTCATCATTTTAGTTGGGGTAAACTGGGAAGGTCCCACTGAGGAAGTGATGTTGAGTAAAAGCCTAAAGGAAAAAAAGGGGCATAGTGCTTTAGGAGAAATGCAGCTTAGGTAGAGTGTAAAGCAAATGCAAAAGTCCTGAGCAGGAGTGAGGCTGGTTTTTCTAAGACTGAGTCCAGTGTGGCTAGATGAGATTTAAGTAAAGTGTTGGAGAAGAGATCAAAGAACTAATGATTTGATCTAAGAGGACAAATCATGTTGGCCTTATCTAAACTTTGAGAAAATGAAACAAGATAGCTTATCCAAGGCATTTTATCAATTTAGAGTATCCAGAACATATAGAAAAAAGGTCAAGAATTACAAGAGATAAAGTTGGAGGGTCAAGGAAGCAGGAATGATTCCTGAAAACCTTGCATGGGGTGACCATGTGCCCACATTTGCTCAGAACAGTCCCTGAGGACTCCTATTTTCCTGCTATAATTTTTAATAGTGCTGTTTCATTTTCAAAACTGTCATGGTTTGGAGACTAAATGTTATAGTCCCCCAACACATGAAGGAAGGTGCTTTTCTTCCTTATAAGAGATGAAGAGGAAAGAAGGGTGGTGAGTTTGAGAAAGAGCACATGAATACAGCATTGCCATACTTTGTTCAAGGCCAGGCAAGCGGCTGGGACACCATTTCTGTAATGAGGGAGGTTGGCAGAAGGTTTTAGTTAGTGCAGGAAACATGGCCAATGAGTTGATGGGAGACTCCAGCCACAGAGAAGTGGTATACTCAAGTTTTATTATTACAGTACCCATTGTAAGCTTCATTCCTCCAGAGAGCCTGGTAGAGGGTGACTATCCTGTCATTTATTAATGAATCTAAATAGACACTGATTTTTTTTTTCCGTTACAAGGGAATCATCTTTCCTCTAAAGGAGTGTGCCTTCCTCCATGCCTTCATAATTCGTGAGCAGTAATTCTGACCACAAAATTCACAAGGTTCAGTAATTATTAGATGATTTGGTTGAAAATTTTGGAATGCTACACAAATACAAAGCACCCTACTCAAAAGTGCTTAAATCTTCTAAGCGCCATGGAAATGGAGCACAATTCACTATTAACATTATAGATTTAGGCCACAGCGTCTGTTATGTAAGTAACTTCAATCTCATAAAAAAATCACGAGCAATAATACCACTGTAATTCTAAGGAACTCCATCAGACAGCTGAATCAACTAAATAACCAAAGTGTCTGGCTTCCTAAGCAATTTTAAAATCAAATAAATCTTCATTGGGTTTTTAATAAACTTTACATTTGAGAAGGCTATAAATCTTGTGCGTGGTGAGGGGAGGAGTTAGCATTAATTAAGCACCTATAATATGTCAGACAGCATTTGAATGTTATCTGATTTTTTCTTCTATTCTAATGACTTCAGCATATAAGTTTTAGCTAATTTACAAATGAAGAAACTGAGGCTCAGAGTGGTTAAGTAATTTGCCCAAAGTCACTTAAATAGTAAGTGGCACAAACTGAGTGAAAAACAGTTCTGCCAGACTCCAAAACCTATTCTCTGTCACTCTTTACAACAAATATCCCATTGTAGAGTCAACATTAAGTAATTAAAAGTAAATGAACAAAAATAGAAAATATATTTTAATTAAATGCATCAGTATTTGCCATATGTTGAGGGCTGTTTGGGCCATGTGCCTGAGATGATTGACATGTTTCATAGAATAAATTGGTAATAACACTAAGTGACACATCTTCTTTACTGTATTTGAGATGCTTGTTTTATAAATTAACTCATGCAAACTTCTTAACGATTCTATAAGGTAGATAATATTATTGCCACCATTTGCAAGTGAAGTAAATGAGGCATTGTGATGCAAAGAAAACTGTGGGGAAATGGTTCAGTTTGACATCCAGGGTTTCCTGGAAATCTGTTGGCTGGAACCCTTTCTTCCAAAGGTGGAGCTGCCCTGGAGCTCAGTTCCTTCTCATGGGGTGTGTTTATTTCTCCTCCCAACAGGGGGCAATCTAACATCCCAACATCTCCAAGGCCTTTAGCGGCCAAGCAGATGATGTTCTCAGAAAACTACTTGGTTAGGTAATGCCTCAAAACTGCATTACTTAGCAATAAGCAGTCAGTGAATTCCTCCTGCAAGCCCACTTTCTCACACTTGTTCTATGAGAAAGTGAGATCCATCCGGGTACCGATGCTCCTTTGGAAGGTCTCTGTGGGAGGAGGGAAGATAGAAGACCCATTTTTTTTTTCTAGTCTTTGTTGACTCAACTTTAGAACTTTACTCTTTCCTCAATACAGCTTGTTTTTATTTATTTATTCTTTCATTTAAAAAAATCAACCCCCCGGGATGCCTGGGTGGCTCAGTCGGTTTAGCGACTGCCTTCAGCTCAAGTCATGATCTCAGGGTCCTGGGATCTAGTCCCATGATGGGCTCCCTGCTCAGCAGAGAGCCTGCTTCTCCCTCTGCCTGCAGCTCCCTCTGCTTGTGCTCTCTCTCTCTCTCTCTTTCTGACAAATAAATAAATAATATCTTAAAAAAAAAAATCAACCCCCATGTCATTGCCCAATTTATTCTGAACCCAGTTGTGTGACCATTGGTGACAACTTTACAACAGCCAGGGTATCACATGGTTTAGTGGTGGAACAGGATCTCAGATCCAAGCTTCTACCACATTCAAACTGTATTCATTAATTAAGTCCAAATTAAAATAAACATTAAAAATGCCAAATACACCCTTAATGGACTTTCATTTTTTGTTGTTTGAGATGATATTGATAGGTATTACAAAACAATAGAGATGAGAATTCAGAGCAAAAGGGAACTTAAAATGTGACAAGTTGGAATGGCATCAGAGGCCAAATTTCTTATGGCCGGGGCAGGTGACTGCAACGCCAAATCTTCTAGAACGGAGATGTTGACATCTCAGAATTGATCATTAAGACAATTGAAGCAGATGGTGGCTCAGGATTTAGGCAGACCTGGCTGAGAATCATTGCTTCAACTCTAAGTAACTGTATGAATTTCGTCAAGTTATTTTATTTAGATAAGCTTTGCTTCTGAAGTGGGATAGATAATAATATTTATTTCAAAGTGTGGTTATATGGATAAAAGAAAAACAATGTTTGCAAAACCCTTGAAATACACATCACATACATGCAAATATGTCTAGGTAGTAAATATCTTCCATGTAACATATATATTTTATCCACTTAAAATCTAGGAATTATAGAATTCACTTATAAGAATTACTACTAATTAATGACTCAGATCAAAAGAGATGAAATTAATTTTGTACTTAGACTTGCACATAAATGTTTTTTAGTATTTAATTATAAATATTCTGCAACAAATTAGAAACTGTGGAAGGCAGCATTTGAGTGCACATGCAGATATAAATAATAGCACTGCCTGGATGACATAATTAAAAACAAAATAATAATTGATTTAGATGGTGTTCCACTTAATAAAATTCAGAAGAAAATATACTTCAAAATATATGCCATCAATGTTGCAAAATATAAAGTCTGCCTCAAACTATAGATTGAAATTATTATTTTTAGCAAATACCTAAGGTGTTTCTTATGGGAAAAGGCCATTTGGTTTCATTTCCCAAGCCATTATTTCACTAATAATGGTTTCAGTTAGATGTAAGTTTTGAATAAGTTGAGAAGCAAAGTGTTTCATCTCTGCAAATCAAAAAGCTTGTCTTGGTCTGTACTGTGATGTGAGAATTGTTTCAAAGGGAAGAGCATATCTAAACATGAATGACCTTGGAAATGGTAATTGGAAATTTCATTTTCTACTAAAGATGAGACAACACTACTGATATTCAAGAGATATAGACAATAGATGTGATATCAATGTATTATTTTAGATTATTTTCTTACATTACATAGTTCTGTGCAACATAAAAAAAAGATAACATTGAATTTTTATTTGGAACACAGTACATTTATTTGTAATGTCTATGTATTAGAGGTATTATTAGACTGGTCTCATATTTGTTTCCCTAACTGATTGTATTCAAAGAGCTTTATAGATTCCATGGAAATGAAAGTCAATGAAAAAACAAAACATTAAGCAAATTGTTTTATTTTGATTGTTACTATATGGGAAAATTGTCTTCTTAATCTCATAGATTTTTTTTAAGGTAGAAATATATGATTTATTGCATATAAAAATTTATATGAGTATGGATTTTCTTTGCTGTTAGTTCTCAAATGCAACTAATATCTTGTTCCAAATGAAAAGTTTTATGTATAGAAAAGATTACACATTTAACACACATAAAAGTTTTATAAATTTATTTTTATTGATCTGAAAATGCTAAGAAATTGCATTTAGCACCATTATCAATTGAATAAATAGACAAATGGTAGAAGAGCAGGTTAAGAGCTACTCATGTGGCTTAGTAGAAAGAGCAATGATAGATCTTTAATCCTTAAAATGGAATATGCTTTGCTACTCACACTATAATTTTGTGTTACTACTTCCATTATATTAAAAATCCTACTCTCAGATCTCTTAACAACGATGGAACTTATTCAAAACAATGTGTCTTTTAAACTACAATTTTCTAATCTCAAAATATATAAATACAATATGGCCTTCTGATTCTAACAACTCAATTTGTGCTGAGGACCACTTAAAAGAACATGTGGAAAAATATTTAATAAACTGTAAAGTTCAATGCTATAGATAGTGATCGAAGCATTAGTTATAGAATTGCTTCTCTCTTAATTTTTCTTAAAACTCATCATGAATTACTTTGAATAAAATTATACAAGTAGCTTGCCCACATAAAAGAGAGCTAAACATGTTTGATTGCTCTTTTCATGATCCAGTCGATTATATTAGCATGGCAATCTTCATGGGCTCATTTCCTGTAGGCACACACACACTAATCCAGTGCTCCTGAAAACTTTGATCAGCTAGCTAGTCACTTTAAATAATAAACATGTTTGCTTTAGCAACTTTATCATTGCTGCAGTTTATCTGAGTAAATGTGCACTTCTCTATTCTATATTGTACATTCAAACTTGAGCCATTCTCCAAGTTCAATTAACTGAGCGCAGCATGACCAAGGCAGCTATTTTGGCTACCCTAACAGACGAATTAGAGCACTCAAAGACCCATATGAAGGACTGCAAAATAGGATGACATGTGGAGTACTTGGAAATGTTCTGAAGTTGGCAACAAAAGATCTAATTCTGTTGCTGAGGTTTTTTGTTTATTTTTCATTGCTTAGTATTTCCTAATTTCTTTCACCCCTTAAGCTGTAAACTCACTGTGGACACCGCTCTATTTTAGTTACCCACTGTATCATCATTGGCTATGACCTTTTCTGCCACAGAGTGTAAGCTCAAAAATTAATTTTTGGCTTATGAGATTTAAAACACTTATGTCATATTTCTGCTTAATAAAACATTGCTTTTGTGAAGGAGTATATATATTATATATATAATATATATGCTATGAAGATTAAATATAATTTGCATCTTAAAATATAAACAACAAAAATGTGCAGATCTTTTTGAATAAAGCAGTAAAACTTTATAAAGAAACATAAACGATCACTCAAATTAATCACAATACATACAATTTCTTACGAAGTCAGACTCAGTAGTGCAAGTGCCTATTCTATAAGAATTTGTCTATATATACTATAAATTTCATAGGTTTTTTTAATTGAAAAATAAATATAAACAACCAAGAAAATACTAAAATCAAGAGCTAATGATGAGGGAAGCCTGGGTGGCTCAGTCGTTAAGCGTCTGCCTTCGGCTCAGGTCATGATCCCAGGGTCCTGGGATGGAGCCCCACAACGGGATCCCTGCTCAGTGGGGAGTCGGCTTCTCCCTCTCCCACTCCCCTTGCTTGTGTTCCCTCACTCACTGTGTCTCTCTCTGTCAAATAAATAAATAAATCTTAAAAAAAAGAGCTAATGATGAGAAATTAGCCCTATCAAATACTGAAATGAATTATGAAATGATAATGACTAACAACTTGTGGTAAAAAAAAAAAAAAAGGTAAGAAAGTCTAAAGCTAGCTCCAGATTAGAAGAGGATGTAACACAATGTGGCATTTATTATCAGAGGAAAATCTGTTTATTTGTTTTCTTAGTAAATGCTGGTAAAATATTGGCTACCAATTTGGAAATAATCTGTATCTGTATCTCAAAGGACATCTCAGGAAGTCCAATAATTTAATATAATAAAATGGAGCCATTAAAGTAATCAGGTAAAACTTAGAAAACTTTTTTAAAAAGCAACATTTTTGCTAGTATAAGAAACTTTTAAAAGCTTTTATACATTTCTAATAAATGGAGAGATTTTCAACCTCATATATAAACAAAATTTTGAATAGCTATTTTTCACTCATTGAGATAAGAAAGATATATGAGTTGTTGCATAAACAGATCTTCCTCAACTTACCATAGGGTTATGTCTTGATAAATCAAACATGAATTGAAAATATCCTAAGTCAAAATACATCTAATTCACTTAAGCTATCAAACATCATAGTTTAGCCTAGCCTACCTTAAATGTGCTCCGAACATTTACATTAGCCTACAGCTGGGGAAAATTCTAACACAAACACTATTTTATAATAGTGTTGAAAATCTCATGTAATTTATTTCATACCATACTGAAAGTGAAAAACAATGGTTGTATGAGTACAAAATTATTGTAAATGTAGTGGTTGTTTACCCTTATGATCTTCTGGCTGACTGGGAGCTGCTCCATTGCCCAGCATCACGAAAGAGTGTCACCTGCAAATCACTAGCCTGGGAAAAGATCCAAATTCCAAACTCCAAGCACAATTTCTACTGAATGTGTATTAGTTTTTCCCTATAGTAAGATACAAAAAATTATAAGTAGAACTATTATAAATCAGAGACTGTCTGTACAAGGACTATACATAAAACATCTTTATGATTAAAAAATACTGGATAAAAACTGCAAGTCTATCAACAGATTGTAAGAAGATAATTGGTATTACATCCATACTGTAGGATTTTAAGCAAGAATTAAAATCTCAATGCATTCTGAGTATGGTTTGTGATAACAACTAAGTGGTGTTTTCCAAATTTCTTTGTTTTATATCCTAAGAATGTTATGAAATAATCGAACATGTAGGAGAGATAGCTAACAATTTATTATGCAATATTAAATAAGAATTTGCCTTTGCTAGGAAATAAGAAAATAATTCTTAAAATTATCCTCCATTATATATTTTCATTTTTAATAATTCACTTTAATAACTTAAAATTTTAATCATAATTTGTTGGCCAGTAATCAATGAAGTCTTCCATAATTCAAGTATACTTTAGATTTCTTTTAACACACGTTATCTACAAATTGCCATATAGGGAGAAGTACTTTTTCAAAAAGATTATATTGTGAAATAAAATAGCACTCATAAAAACCACAAGTCAGCCAGTTAATGTTTACAGTATGGGGGAAAGATTACCATTTGGTTTGGATGGTATGGGCACTTTTACATATTTGAAAATTTTAGAGTTGTGTGCTGGGAGCACTATTTCACTTTAGTTTTGGAAAAAACTAGTAAATTTGCCCATTTAAAAGCTTTCTAATTTTTCAGGGAATCTAGTTCTTACCAGACAATAAAGTGGGTGCGTCCAGGTAGGAAAGAATGGGAGAAGGCAATATGGCTATTTCCTAAAACTTTTTTTAACTTGATTGAAATCTTACATCATATAAAACAAACAAACAAACAAAAACACAACTCGAAATGCATTAAGTACCTAATGGTAAGGTTTGAATGTCCTGCAAGGCTTGAAACTATAAAACTTCTAGAACAAAACATATGGCAACAGCTTCATAACATTGGTCTTACTAAATGATTTCTTGGATATAGCACCAAAGGCACCAAAACCAAAAATGGGCAAATGGCACTACATCAAACTAGAAACCTTCATAAAAACGGAAACAATTAACAAGGAAAAAAAAAAGCAACCTACAGAATAGGAGAAAATATTTGCAAACCATACAGCCAATAAAGAGTTAATTTCTAAGATTTATAAAGAATTGTGAGTCAATAGCAAAAAAAAAATACAGGTAATCCAATTAAAAATTGGACAAAGAATTTGATAGACATTTCTCCGAAAAGACATACAGATGGTTGGTAGGTATATGAAAAGGTGCTTGAGATTACCAATAATCAGAAAAAATTAAAATCAAAACCCCAAGGAGATATCACCTTATGACTGTTAAAATAGCTATTGTAAAGAAAAAGAGAGAGAGAGAAAGGAAAAAAAAGGGAAAGAGAATGAGAAAAAGAAAGAAGGAAAGAGGAAGGAAGGAAGGAAGGAAAGAAAGAAGGAAAGAAAGAAAGAAAAGAAGGAAAAAAGGAAGAAAGAAAGGAAGAAAGAAAGAAGGAAAACAAGTGTTGGTGAAGATGTGGAGAAAAGGAAACCCTTGTACATTATTGGTGGGGATATAAATTTTTACAGCTATTATGGAAGACAGTATGGAGTTTCCTCAAAAAAAAAAAAATATATATATATATAATAGGATCCAGAGATACCATCTCTGAGTATTTATCCAAAATAATTGAAATCAGGATACTGAAGTGTGCATTCCCGTGTTTATTACACCATGATTCCTAATAGTCAAGATGTGGAAACAACCTAAATGCTCATCCAATAATAAATGAATAAATAAAATGTGGTATATAAATGCAAAGAAATATTATCTAGCCTTAAACAAGAATTAAATGTTGGGTGCCTGGGTGGCTAAGTTGGTTGAGCGTCTACCTTCAGCTCAGGTCATGACCCTAGGGCCCTGGGATTGAGTCCTGCATCAGGCTTCCTGCTCAGCAGAGAGTCTGCTTCTCCCTCTACCCCCCTGCCCCTGCTGGTACTCTCTCAAATAAATAAATAAAATCTTAAAAAAAAAAAAAATGAGAAGACAAGCCACAGACTGGAAGAAAAATATTTGTAAAAACATCTGATAAAGAACTGTTATCCAAAATACACAAAGAACACTTAAAACTCAATGATAAGAAAACAATCAATCTAATTTTAAAAATGGCCAAAGAGTTTAACAGACATTTCACCAAAGAAGACATACAGATGGGAAATAAGCCTATGAAAAGACATTCCACAGCATATGTCATCAGGGAAATGCAAAATAAAACAATGAGATACCACAACACACCTATTCCAATGGCTAAAATCTGGAACACCTACCACACCAAACGCATGGCAGAGATGTATAGCAGTAGGAACTCTCATTCTTTGCTAGTGGGAATGAAAAAATGATACAGAAGATAGTTTAGAAGATAATTTGGCTATTTCTTACAAAACTAATCATATTCTTACCATACAAGAACTATGGAGGAAACTTAAATACATATTACTAAGTGTAAAAGACCAATCTGAAAAGGCTATATTCTGTGTAATTCCAATTATATAACATTCTGGAAAAGGCAGAACTATGGAGATCTTAAAATTATCAGTAGTTTCCATGGGGTTGTGGAGAAGGTCTGAATAGGCAGATCACAGAGGATTTTTAGAACAGTGTAAAATACTCTGTACTAAAGATGGATACATATATGTCATTATACATTTGCCCAAACTCATAGAATGTATGACATCAAGAGTAGACTCTAATAATGAATTTGCAGTATTATGATTTGTTAGTATAGCTTCATCAATTACACCAAATGCACCACTCTAGTGGGAAATGTTGGTAATGAGAGAGACATGTAGTGGTTGTGGGGATATGAGAAATCTCTGTACTTTCCTCTCAAGTTTATGATAAACTTAAAACTGCTCTAAAAATATATACGCATATACATACATACATAAAGTTTAAAAAAAAGGAAAAGAAGAACATTCTGCCGTATGTGACAACATGCATTATCCTGGAGGACACAATGGTAAGTGAAATAAACCTGTTACAAAAGGACAAAGAGTGCATAATTCCGTTACTATCTACAATAGTTAAACTTACAGAAGCAGAGGGTAGAATGAGTTCTCAAGATCTATAGTACAACATAGTGCTTATAGTTAAATATTCGTTAGTGTTTAAAAATTTAAGAGGACAAATCTCAGGTTAAAATTTCTTACCAAAATGGAAATGTAGATAGATAGATATAGATATAGATGTATAGATATAAATATGCTTCTGAAAATCTCACCTTAGAAAAATAACCTATCTTTCTTGATAAATACCCCTAAAGATTGAAGTATGTATAAATAGTGTTATATATATATATGTATATACGTATATATATACACTTTATATATATAACTTAGTATACCTCTATATTTAGTATTTCTATCACAGTCCTTTCTGTGCTACCAACATTCCTCTCCTGATTTACTCTTCTTCACAGAGCTCATCCAATGTATTATGTAATTTAAATGTATACTCATTTATTTTCTATCTCCCTCCACTAGATTATAAATCCCATAGGAGCAGAGATTTTGCCTACAAATAAGTATTTGTTTAATCAAAAATGGGCATTTAAAACAAAATTAATATGGCTGATAAATATATTTTGTCATAACAATGTTTTCTTGATGCTAAACTTCTACAAAATTTCTCATGAATGGAAAACAAATGGTTTCCAATTTCTAAATTCTTTATATCCTAAGATTTTTTTTTTTAAAGATTTTATTTATTTATTTGATAGAGACACAGCGAGAGAGGGAATACAAGCAGGGGGAGTGGGAGAGGGAGAAGCAGGCCTCCCGCTGAGCAGGGAGCCCGATGCGGGGCTCGATCCCAGGACCCTGGGATCATGACCCGAGCCGAAGGCAGACGCTCAACGACTGAGCCACCCAGGCGCCCCTCTCCTAAGATTTTTAGATACATTTATCCAAATGTCTTCCTGAAAATAATGAAGATAACATTCTTAATTTCCTCATAGAGATACTATGAGGATTAAAAAATATACCACTTATGCTTTAAGTTTTAAAAACAAAAACAAATCACTTCCTTCGCTATGCAGGGTGGTCATTTATAATTTGCTTAGTATAACGCAGTAGAGTTAAATATAATAACGACTCTGTAACAGTTACTCAAGCAAACAGGGTTATTTGCAGATAAATTCGAAGAATGACATTAGCGCCAGGCTGCCACAAAACTGTAAGAAATTATTTGGAACGCAAGATCACCTCTCAGACAAAATAATCTACCATTTTGATTGTTTACTGTGTTTCAGGGTAGGGGCATTATAAACATCATTTGCTTCATTCTCGTAAGTTGTATCTCTAGCTACCAGCTGCATCCCTATTGGCTGTATAATTTTGCCAAGTTATTTAACCTCTCTGTCCTCAGTACCCTCAGTTATAGAAGGGGGATAAAAATATGTCCACCTCATAGGGTTTGGAGAGGATCATCTACATTAATTATGTAAAGGAGTCTGGCACACAGTTAACAGTGTAAAATTATTATTAATATTATTGTTAGTTTATCTTAGTTATTAAAATTGAAGATATGAAGCATCTTTACTACCAAGAAAAATTGCAGCACAGTAAGCACTAAATAAATACCACTTTAGATGTCTATAAGACAACACTATTAACTTTAGAAAATCATAAGAGCATTAATAGATTTAAGAAGAAAAAGACAAATGTGAAACAATAAGAACAACATATGTATCAACAAATAACCATGAAATAGATTGAAATGAAAATAAGCATTTTTGTTAACTTGGTGCCCAAGATCCGTCGGTTTATTCCAGGTTTTGTTTCATGTAGTGTAAGATATATCCAGTAGTATAACATTGTATAAATATACTGTAATTTATTCATCAGTTTGGCTATGAATTGATATTCGGATTGTTTCCAATTTTCAACTATTATGAGGAAGGCTGGTATGAACATATTTCTACATATAGAAATACACAAATAAAAGAAGTGTATTGAAGTAGCAAAAAGCAGAAAAAAGCTAAAAAACATACAAAAATCATGAAACACAATGACAGAGTAAAAATATTATTTAATTATGAGAATGTATCTAAATACATTAAAATGTTTCATCCATATTAAATAACAGGATTATCGGATTGCATTAAAACTCATAATTTTTAACTTTACGTACAGTCAGCTAGAGAGTAGGCAGAATGGCTTGTTTCTGTGGCATTACTGTGGAAAGTTGCAAAGTGGTCATCAAATCCTTAGCATTTAGGATCCCTGGTGTGAGCTGTTGTAATTAATCCAGCCGCTTTTCTGGCAAACGTCTGTCTTTCTTAGTGAAAATTTAAAAAAACATGTATTTTTCTTACACTTTAACTGAAGGTCTTCCAGCTTCAAATGTGAATACAAATTGACATGATTTTAGAATGACCAGTGACCAAATTAATTATGCTTTTTACAAAATCCTGTGTTTCTTAAAGGATGGAGGGAGAATGGCAGTATCTTGAAAGAAAACTTTTTATAAACTCACAGAATTTTAAATCAACTTTTACTTTTAACAGTCCTGGAAAGGAAATATTGGATAGTCATTTTGACATTATAATTTTATATAATTAGCTGTCATTTGGTCAGCAGTATAAAATGTGTGATGAAATAATCCATATACTTTTGTCCTCTGGATGTTAAGTTTTTTTCCATGAACATATATTTGATAATGTGAGAGGATGTTAACTGAGCCATTAAAAAAAAAATACAGGATGCTAATTAGAAGTCTTGTTGGGAAAAACTAATGTAAACACACTCATATCATTCATGTTGAATAAGGGTGATACTATGACTCAGCAGCCTGGGATCTTAACAGCCAGTTTACAGGTAATCTAGTCACTGTACTGTTCTGAGGTCAGTTCTCGTTTTTCTTTACTTGGAGGCTACTGGTTGAGGCAAAACTTTAAAAATGACGTATGGTATTCTTCATATAAATTTCTGCCAGATGACACTTTGTATTAGAACTCTTTATATGATTCTCTAACTCATCCTCTTCCAAAGGTGTTCTTATGAATTTTGGTCATAGGAGATCTGTGAAGGAGTTTCGATGAGCAAATGAATTTGGGAAATTTTCACCCTTTTCAGGGAGCTTGATAAAGCCTAAGGTACATAAAATCCTGTTTACTTTTATTTGACCCAGTTTTTTCCAAACTTTTTTGACCACAGAACCCCTTTGTCTAGCAAAGCTGATTTTCTATGCCAGTCCAACTTACTTGTCAGACAGTTCTTTTGCACTTTCCATTAAACAGATAATCTTACCAGACGTTAGCCATTGAGAATATTTTACTTGGATTTTTATACTGAAATGCAATTCACTTTTTGATGCTATCAAGATAATTGATGTAAACAGACATCCATTACTAACATAAAAATTAAATAGTGGATGATGAACAATGACTGGAATATGAATATAATGTGGTAGTTTGTACTGTTTAACTCACACCCAGTTTTCTTGTAATGATGTAAATTATTGAATAATGTACCCTCTTAACATCTAAGTGCTTTTATTTATAGAGTAAACATGTTTCCATGTCATTATGAGAATTTTTTAATAAACATTCAAATAGCAAAAAAAAAAAGAGAGATTATAAACAGAGTAGCTCAAAATATTTAAAAGATATCACAAGCAAACAATGTAAAGGAAGAAATATTGAAACACTGAATGAAGCACAGAGGATATACATTGATGTTTATAAACACAATTGACAAGTCGTTCAAATCATGATTTTTTTTTCACCAAATGTACAGATTATGAAAAAAACACATTGGATTTCAACATCCAATCTTGAATTTAAATGCAATCTTGAATCAAAATGTATTAAGCTTTAGAAAACTGAATTGAATGACTCCTTAAGATAATGAAAGATATTTAAGTCAAATATATTATTTGATCAGAAAAATAGAACCATAATTGTTAAAATAAGGAATTAAAAAAGGAATATCCATCAGCAACTCTACACATGTTGTTGAAGAACTTCTAATAATTACTAAAATTATCATGTCAATGGGAAAATTAAAGATACAACTATCAGAAGAGAAAAGGCAAATAGTATTTGTATATGATTTTTTTTTACTTCATGGAAAACATCTGAAAATCTAGAAAAATTAATATAAAGACTCAGGAAATTGATTAATTATAAAAATAAATTAATGTTTTAGAATGTAATCGCTTTCCTATGGTTAAGTACTATCCAGTAGAATGAGACAGACAGACAGAGATAAATGGTAGAAGGATGGACAGAGAGACAAAGTAGCATTCCATAGCAACAGAATTGGATGGCTTAGTTAATTAATGGCACTCAGCTAATGAAATGAGATTTTTAGTATATTCCAAGTCAATTTAAAAATAAATCTAAAATTTAATATAAAAATAACAAAAGTATAAAAGGAATTGATGTACATTTATGTAAACCTTAATAAATTGAGGACTTTTTTGACACCATGACAAAACTTATATAGAAAAAATTGGATTGACTCTTTGAGATTTTGAGACTTTTTGAAATTGAATGAATAGAATGCTAAAAAATTAATTATCAGAAAGAAGAAGAAAGAGGAGAGGGTGGAAAGAAAGGGAAGGAGGGGTTCCTGGGGGGCTCAGTCAATTAAACATCTGTCTTTGGCTCATATCATGATCTCTGGTCATGGGATTGAGTCCCCACATTGGGCTCTTTGCTCAGCGGGGAGCCTGCTTCTCCCTCTGCCTGCCCCCCCCACATGTGCTCTTTTTCTCTCTCTCTTTCTCTCTCTGTCAAATAAATAAATAAAATCTGTAAAAACAGTTTTTAAATAAATCAAAATAACATCTTATTTTCTCTAGTTTACTTTAATATAAGAATAGAATTAATACATATAATATACAAAATATGTGTTAATCAACATGTTTATGTTATTGATAAGCCTTCTGGTCAACAGTAGGTTATTTGTATTTAAGTTTTGGAGGATTCCAAAGTTATACATGGATTTTGACTGCGCAAGGAGCCAATATCCCTAACCACCATGTTGCTTAAGAGTCAACTATACTTTATTTATAGATATAAGAAAATTGAGATCATTGACACAGAATGTTACATTAATTCCAGGTGTACAACATAGTGATTCGACTTCTCTATACATTATGGTATGTTCACAATTGTAGCCACCATGTCACCATAGAGTGCTATTATATGATCATGGACTATGCTCCATATGCTATGACTTCTACTTCTGTGACTTATTCATTCCATAACTGGAAGCCTGTATTCCCACTTCCCTTCATACATTTTGCCCATCCTTTCAATCCCTCACCCCCAGTAACCATCAGTTTGTTCTCTGTACTGGTTGTTATATGCAAACAATGAATCATGGAACACTACATCAAATCTAATGATGTAATGTATGGTGAGTAACATAACATAAAAAAAATTAAAAATAAAAATATAAGTCTGATTCTGCTTTTTATTTGTTTATTCATTTGTTTTGGTAAAAGTAAGTAAAACCATACAGTATTTATCTTTCTCAGTCTGACTTATTTCACTTGGCATAATACTTCATGTTATCACAAATGACAAAATGACAAATGACAAATGATAAAATGACAAAAATCTCCTCTTTTTATAGCTACATAATATTCCATTGTATATATGTGTATATATACTTCTTTATCCTCCATCTATTGATGGACACTTGGGTTGCTTCCACATCTTGGCTATTGTAAATAATGCTGCCATAAACATAGGAATGCATATATCTTTTCTAATTAGTGTTTTTGCATTCTTTAGGTAAATAGCCAGTAATGGAAATACTGGATCATATGGTATTTCTATTTTTAATTTTTTGAAAAAACCCCATAAAGTTTTCCACAGTGATTGTACCAATTTACATCCCTACCTACGGTGGTTAAGGTTTCCTTTTTCTCCATATCCTCACAATCCACAAAAGACCAAAGTTGGAGGTATCACAATTCTAGATTTCAAGATATACTACAAAGCTGTAATAATCAAAACACTATACCGGCACAGAAATAGAAACATAGTTCAATGGAACAAATAGAAAGCCCAGAAATAAACTCGTGCTTATACAGTAAATTAATTAATGTGACAAAGGAAGCAAAAATATACAATGGGGAAAAGACAGTCTCTTCAATGAATGGTGCTGGGTAACCTGGACAGCTACATGCAAAAGAATGAAACTAGACCACTTTCTAATACCATACACAAAAATAAACTCCAAATGGATCGAAGACCTAAGTGTGAGCCCTGAAACCATAAATATCCTAGAAGAGAATACAGGCACTGATTTCTCTGACATCGGCCAGAGCTATATCTTTCTAGATATGTTTCCTGAGGCAAAGAAACAAAAGCAAAAAATAATCAATTGGGACTACATGAAAAAAAAAAAAAACCTTTTGCAGCTTTTGCAGGGAAGGAAATCATCAACAAAATAAAAAAGCAACTTACAAAATGGGAAAAGATACTTGCAAGATACTATGATATATCTGATAAAATGTTAATATTCAAAATATATAAATAAATTATACAATTCAGCACAAAACAAACAAAAAAACAATCCAGTTAAAAAATGACCAGAAGGTCTGAATAGACATTTTTTCCAAAGAAGACATAGAGATGGCCAAGAGAAACATGAAAAGATGCTTAACATCATTCATCATCAGGGCAATGCAAATCCAAACCACAATGAGATACCACCTCACACCTGTCAGCAATTGCACTACTGGGTATTTACCCCAAAGTACAAAAGTAGGGATCCGAAGGGGTATGTGCACCCCGATGTTTATAGCAGCAATGTCCACAATAGCCAAACTGTGGAAAGAGCCAAGATGTCCATCGACAGATGAATGGATAAAGAAGATGTGGTATATATACACAATGGAATATTATGCAGCCATCAAAAGAAATGAAATCTTGCCATTTGCAATGACGTGGATGGAACTGGAGGGTGTTATGCTGAGCGAAATAAGTCAATCAGAGAAAGACATGTATCATATGACCTCACTGATATGAGGAATTCTTAGTCTCAGGAAACAAACTGAGGGTTGCTGGAGTGGTGGGGGTTGGGAGGGATGGGGTGGCTGGGTGATAGACATTGGGGAGGGTATGTGCTATGGTGAGCGCTTTGAATTGTGTAAGACTGTTGAATCACACACCTGTACCTCTGAAACAAATAATACATTATATGTTAAAAAAAAAAAAAGAAGATAGCAGGAGGGGAAGAATGAAGGGGGGGAAATCGGAGGGGGAGACGAACCATGAGAGACTATGGACTCTGAAAAACAAACTGAGGGTTCTAGAGGGGAGGGGGGTGGGAGGATGGGTTAGCCTGGTGATGGGTATTGAGGAGGGCACGTTCTGCTTGGAGCACTGGGTGTTATACGCAAACAATGAATCATGGAACACTACATCAAAAACTAATGATGTAATGTATGGTGATTAACAAACATAATAATAAAAAGAAAGAAAGAAAGAAAGAAAAGAAAAAAAAAGAATGGCTAAAATAAAGAAAAGAAATAGCAAGTGTTGGTGACCATGTGGAGGACAAGGAACCTGTTACTTGTTTTTGATTAACTACCGTGTTGTATGATCCTTTAGGCAATGGGTGCATTCAACACAGTAGTTCTGGTGCCCAGAAAGGAACTGAAACTGTTTGGGCAGTTAGTAAATATTTTCTGGATTAATGAATGGATACAATGAAGGTAGGAGAAAAGTAAAAATAAGTTTTATTGTTCTCAGTGTAGAAAACAAGGGAATATTCAAACAATGGAGGAGTATCAAAATACTAGAAGGACTGTTACAAAAAAGTATGTATAGGGGCACCTGGGTGGCTCACTCGGTTAAGCATCTGACTCTTGATCTCAGCTCAGGTCTTGATCTCCACGTTATGAGTTCAAGCCCCACACTGGGCCCCACGCTGGGTATAGAGCCTACTTAAAAAAAAAAAAAAGTATTTGTAGATTTGGAAAGATACTAAAAAAATTATTGGTTGGAAAATTGATCAGTGCAGAACTACGTCATATTATTGAAAAGAAACCTATATATATATATATATATATATATATATATGATGGGGTTGTAAACATAGGCCTCATTATTTTCACTACGGTGGTTTGCGTTGGTGTGTTCAATTGTTGGTGATTTTTTTATCCATTTACTTCTATTTTCTAAGTTTTCAACAATTATTAATTAGAAATTGTGAGCTGAAGATAATACTGTAAGTATATTTTTGACTTTATAATGATAAAGCAAAAAATGATTAAAATAAATATTAAAATTTGTTTCTATTTTTTCCTATAAGATTTTGTATATTTATTTATTTATTTATTTGAGAGAGAGAGAAAGATAGTGAAAGAGAGCACGAGCAGGGGCCGGAGAGAGGGAGAAGCAGGCCCTCCCCGCTGAGCAGCAAGCCAGATGCAGGACTTGATTCCAGGACCCTGGGATCATGACCTGAGCTGAAGGCAGACTGAACCACCCACGTGCTCCCAAAATTTAATTTTTAAAAAAAAAAAAAGCAAAACTGACCTATATACCACAACCTTTGTAAATATTGGGATGACACAAAGTTTTAGAGAATTTTCCCTTCTGCATGTCTTTTCACTAATTATTTTTGTTAAATATATTTTTTTAAGTTGCTTTTCTTTCACTCTTTTGCCTATGTTTCTCAAAGGTATTACCCCCATTTGTAAATTAAGCTTCCATGATTGTAATTATTCTATATGCACATTAAGGAGAAATTTAACATAGAAAACTATTAGGAATTTTTAAAACAGGGGCATCTACCTTCGGCTCAGGTCATGATCCCAGGGTCCTGGGATCAAGTCCTGCATCGGGCTCCCTGCTCAGTGGGGAGCCTCCTTCTCCCTCTGCCTGCCGCTCACCACCCCTCTTGTGCTCTCTTTCTCTCTTTCTGACAAATAAATAAATAAAATCTTTAAAAAAAAGAATTTTTAAAACATGCATGCTTCCACAATCCAGACAACATCTATAAAGGCACACATGCACACAAAGGTGTTTTTGTTTGTTTTTGAGTATGACTGACACACAACACACAATGTAACATTAGTTTTAGGTGTACACCTAAAGATTTTGGTAAAAATGTCTTATGTAATATTTCAAATGACTTATAGTGTTGTTGATTGATATCTGCTACCAAAAATTATATAATTGGGCTTTAATTTGGCCACACTGTTTTCTTCCGCACATCCCGACTGTGTTTGGTTTTTACTATCTTACATTGGGAAGAGTTATAGTATTTACTGTCCTATTTGGAAATCTCATCCTTCTAGCTATGCAGACTTGATTCTACAGTTAAGTGGACTCAGTATTTATCACCTTCATCATCCTGCAATGGCTTTTCCATTCCTGAAATTTTTCTTATGATTTATCTAGAAGTGGCTGGATTTTTTTTTTTTTTTCCACTTAGCCTTTTCTGTATTTGTTTTGTTTGTTTTGTTTTGAATTGGAACCGGGCATCATTTTCCCAGATTTATTTGGTCACTGTGCTTGTTGTTTTTATCCCCCCTCCCTTTTGAGGATCTCTGACCGTTGTGTTCATGTGTACATAGCAATCTCACTGGGTATAAATATTATATTATACTTTATTTCCTGAATATCCTGGTGAATGCAATTCTCTGCTTTTCTGGAATTATTTGTTGCTGTGAAGAATTCTGAGGCAAGAACGAGTTTCTCTCTGAATCCTCTATCCATGGGTGACTTGTTTTTATCTTCCATGAAACTGTCTGGAAGTCTGGTTCATTAATGTCTTCCTTACCCAGCAAGAGGCAGATTCTGCCCCCGTGGGATTTATGTCTTCTGATGCAGTGTGCACTTGGCCAAAATCGATCTCTGATGGTTCTCCATCTATTGTGTTGGCTTCATTATTTTCTCCAACCTGCTGAATCAGTCCTTAGTCTATTTTTTTCCCCATGATTTGGTTGGTAATAACGGGAAGTCTTAAAGTTTGGACACATTTTCTTTTCTCAATATTACAACTGGAATGTGAGGTCAGGAGCCAGGTCATGTTCCTTTGAATATTCCAGATCTTGTCTCATCTGCAACATTCTAGATTTCATGGCTTGAAAAAATAAATAAATAAAATAAATAAATTTCATGGCTTGAATCTTCATCACTTTTTATTTGTCCTTTATTATTTTCAGACAGTAGATACTAATTTGATTTTTTCTCCCAGTATCTTATTATTTATGTTTTTAAATTAAGCAGGGGTTGAAATTTATGAAGTTTAAAATATTTTATATTTTGTAAAAAAAGAATAGGAATAATTATGGGATTAAAATATTTGCAGATAAAATGATACACATTAGAGTTCAGCAAACTTCTGCTATTAAGGCCCCAATAGTAAATAATGTCAGCTTTACAAGCCGTGTGAGCTCACACCTAATCAACTTTGCTATTGCAAGGTGAAAGTAGCCACAGACAATTTATAAATGGATGAGCGTGAGGGTGTTCTGTTAATACTTTATTTACAAAAACTTAAATTTGAATTCCATATAAGTTTCACATGTCACAAAATATTATTATTCTTTGTTTTGTTTTGTTTCCAACCACTTAAAAGGCAATGATTATTGTAGTTCATGATACAAAAACAGGTGGTATGTTAGATCTGTTCTGAGGGCTGCCATTCACCAAACCCTGTTATTAGTGACTCCAGTTTGGAAGTTTAATTGATACGGTTCCTAAACAGATGTTTTATTTCTTCATCAAACTGCAGATTAACACATTTTTCATAACCAATAATCATTTAGGATTTAAATGAATACAAATATTCAGCGTTTTGCTCAGAATTTCCCCATGGATGAGAAACAGCACACACACGTTGCATGGACGATCTAAAACAGGAAACATGTTGGAGTGTCTGGGTAAATGCTGCCTTGAAAAAGTTTCCTTTCGAGGGAAGGACTTTTAAATGTGTTAGCCAGAAGATAGAGTATTCCCTTGAGAGTTTTCCATGCTGTCAGCTGTGGATGCTTCACTCTTATTTAATGTTCCCTGCTGAACCTTGAGAGATCTGAGAGGTTCGAATTACAGGGGCAGTGCTGTACCCATCTTCATCTTTTTTATAAGATTTGTAAGGATATCTCTGGCGCTAGAATTTAATCTGTTTTTACAGCTTCCACAGCTAGTAGAAAACTCCCTCATGACATTTTCAACGTGTGAAGTTCTCTCAAGACATGACTTCTCTCTTCTGGTCATATTTTTACGGCAGAAATGACAATTTATTACACTCTCTCTCATCTCAGTAGGACACATTTTTGGTACAAGAGAAGTGCTGCCAGGTCACACTGTAGAGTGCTTCCAACACCTTAGGGCACAGTTAAGAATAGTTATTGGTGCAGGTAGAACCGCAGGCAAGGGGAAGCCCAAGCTGCGCAGATGCGGAGCCCCGCCCCGCCCCCCCCGCCCCCCCCCGT